>NC_031991.1:16366326-16451196 GCF_001879085.1 Nicotiana attenuata | reverse complement strand
AACTGTGAGTTTACAAGATTCCTATCTATAATTCTCTTTGACACTTTGATCTTTGAGTCTTAGCTGATTTTGCTGTGGACTTCGATCTGAATCTTGATGCTCGCAAGTTGTAGGTGTTTACTTCTTCATGCAGCACAGGATTAGTGAAGCTAGTGACTTCGATCAGATTTTTGAGCAATCCGCACCCTTACTTGCTTTCACATTTTGAGTTTATTTCTTTTTGTTCTTTCTTCTCTTCTTGATTCTGGATTGAGCCTCATTCCATTGGTCATCTCGCACCCTGTGTCTTGAGATTGACCTGCGTAAGATACCAAAACAAACGAACGAAATTTTTCTGCCCCAGTTTTCACTAGGAAAATTTCGTGAGTTAGTTGTGACACATATCTAAGCAATCAAATCAGGATTGTGTAGGGAGACCCTCGGTTTTCGGCCGGGATTTGGGAAGAAAAAGCTCCTCAGTTTTTTGGCCGGGAGATCCTCGATTTTTTGGCCGGGATTTGGAAAGAAAAAGATCCTCAGTTTTTGGCCGGGAGATCCTCGATTTTTTGGCCGGGATTTGGAAAAAAGGCTCCTCGGTGTTTTGGCCGGGAGATCCTCGGTTTTTTTTGGCCGGGATTTGGAAAGAAAAAGCTCCTCGGTTTTTTGGTCGGGAGATCCTCGATTTTTTGGCCGGGATTTGGAAAG
Source organism: Nicotiana attenuata (assembly GCF_001879085.1). Lineage (NCBI taxonomy): Eukaryota > Viridiplantae > Streptophyta > Magnoliopsida > Solanales > Solanaceae > Nicotiana > Nicotiana attenuata. The sequence goes on along the minus strand of NC_031991.1, from coordinate 16,450,512 downwards.
AAAAGGCTCCTCGGTATTTTTTGGCCGAGAGATCCTCGGTTTTTGTCCGGGATTTGGAATGAAAAAGATCCTCGGTTTTTTGGCCGGAGATCCTCGGTTTTCTGGCCGGTATTTGGAAAGAAAAAGCTCCTCGGTTTTTTGGCCGGGAAATCCTCGGTTTTTGGCCGGGATTTGGAAAGGAAAAGCTCCTCGGTTTTTTGGCCGGGAGATTTAAGGAATGGGATCCTATGCTACCATGATTTGTTTTTCTTTTGGGATTTTCATTTTTATTTCTTTTCTTCTTTCTTTTTTCTTTTGTTTTCCTCTTTATATGTTTTCCTTTTTATTTAGCAAAACGCATGAAAGAATTTGGGGGGAAACTTCCTTTTTGGTCGTTTTCCTGTTGCAAAGCTGTTTCAGCGCTTGCGCATTTCATTTCCTTTTGGATTGAACCTGCTTCTTGCACAGTTGCTCTGAATAAGACCTGTTTCCAACAAAGAACAATTTATTAGTTTGAAACGGTGGTTGGTTTTGTGGCCTTGATCATCCCAATCGCTTGATCCCGACCCCCTTTCTGTTGAGAACTTTGCTGCTTGTTGGCTTTGAGGGCGAATCTTTTTTCAAACCAACCGGGTTCAACTCTCAGGATTTCATTATGACTCGCCCGTGTGGGCTCTGGCCTTTTCACTTTATTCTGCCCTTGTCTTTGGTTTTCTTTCTCTTCCAATGTCTTTGCTTCAAAAGCATCAACCACCATGGTCAGTCGGGATTGGCCTGACGCACTCGCTGAGGCTGGGCTTTTTCTTCGAGTCGGACCAGGCGGAACCCTATGAAGGCGGTCCTGCCACCTTTTCTTTGTAATAGTTACGGAATCAGAGTTAAACCGAAAGGGATTCAAAGAAAAAGTATGCAAAAGGCAAGCATATGAGTTTAAATAGAAGCGTCCCTTTCGGGGGAAAAGAAGGACTCATCTGGGGTGCATGCTGGCTTCAAATGAACATGACATGCTTCTTGGACTGGACGCCCGACCCACACAAACTTTCCAGCTTCCATTGTTCCGCATTTCAAAACCAGGGAACCTTGCCAGGACTCTTTCAGTGATGAGATGTCTTCTTTTCGGCCGACAGCGCCCTTTGTGGGTTTTCGCCAATCGACCTCTCTCATTTCTCTTCTCACCGTCGCCCGATAGTGCTCTTTGCGAGTTTTCACTAAGCGGACTCTCTCATTTTCAGTTTCTCTACTTACCATCATCTTATGGTGCCCGAAGGTTCTCACCGATAAGACTCTCATTTTATTTCTCTCAATTTGAATTGTATCAGATTCCAACATTGACATTTGCCACTTCCATGCCTTTGTCAATTGATCAGAAGGACTTGGACAAGGTTTTGGGGTAAAAAGGATTTTGGGCAGAACTACAACTTTGGAACCATTTCGACCGATTCATGGCCGAACCATTATATCATCTGCCCCGGTTTCATCCTTCGGGAAATTGAGATTTTTGTTTTGGTGTGACTGAACCTCAGCGAGAGGCTGCCTGCGTATCCTTTCGGAATCAAGTCAAACGTAGTTCAGGGGAACAATTTTTTTTGTTTTTGTTTTTGTTTTGTTTTTCTTTTCTTTTTTTTCCTTTTCTTTTCTTTTCTTTTCTTTTCTTTTCTTTTCTTTTTCTTTTCTTTTCTTCTTCTTTTCTGCTGGTATTTCCGGGTTCCAAAGATGCGAAACTGATTTTATACGACGCAATTTTAGACCTTCAACCTCAGGTGGTATTCAATACTCCTGATTTAACAGACAACTCGTTGATCAGGCTTATGGAAAACAACTAAACACATAATTTGTAAGGCCTCAGATTATCAACTATCCTAAATGAGTAGTCTCACAAACGAACTAAAAGGGATCTATATGGTTCAAATTATATCATCCAATACAGTCCAAAGTCCATCTAAATTATACAATCCAGGAACTATAGAGATACAAGTCAAAAGTGAACTAAATCAAATACAAATAATCTATTACAGTTGAACAAACACATCTCAGGGGGTGAGTGAACATTTTTCATTTCAGCATTTCATTTCAAAGTCACATCAAGCCATGGTTCGAGTATGTACCTGGATGTTTGAAATACAAGAAGAAGAAGAAGAAGAAGAAGAAGAAGTCAGCAGCAGTATCGAGCAGAGATCAGATAACAGCCCAGAAATGCATTCAACAATCCAGGAAGAGTTTGAAATCAGTTGAAACTAGGAAATCAACCATAAATGACTTGAATACACTCAAATAAATTGGAAATTGAACTCAGCAAACCCCAGAAGATCTTCAGCAACTAGGAATACCCAAAATAACCTGAATGAATCCCAAAAAATGACTTGCAATTGAATCTAGAACACTAGGAATTCAAATTAACCCACTAAGCTAAAGAAAACTTCAATGTAACAGTACATTTTTAGGGATTTTCTACTGTATTTTCATTTGTTTTTGGATTTTTTGCAGAAATTAAGATCTAAATAAGGTTTCTAGAACTATAAACTTCAGATTTGACCTGTTTGGATTTTTGAAATTCAAAATTTGAGACTCAGCTCTTCAGAAGTGGATCATTTGGGGAAAACTATAAGCTGCAAAGTCTTGGGAATTTTCAGAGGAGTCTCCAACTTGTTAATCAAGGCACTAGGGCTGCCTTTTATAGACAAAGAAAGGGGGCAGAATGTTCTGGAAGTTTTCACTCCTTTTCCCCCCCTTTTTATTTTCAGAAATTACTTATTAATCCTAAAATTGTGGCTTGTTGCCCAAGTTACTGCATTAAGAATGCAGAAACTTACACTAAGGCCCCCTTCTAGAAGGCCCTAGGGTGTTCTAGTTTTGTTTTCTACCTATAGAATACCTATACTACCCTCATTTTGATTCTGAAATTGCTTAGCCTTAACAAACTGAGCCATTTCCAATGCCCACAATACCCCTGAAGACCCTCTGAAATTACTAACACTAGTTAAACTCTATCAGCTATAACAAATCACCTAAACTAGCTTAAACTAAATAAGACTAATTGCTGAACCGAAGAGATTTCTGACTAACAATCACTAAATTAAACTAATTAAAAGCCATGCTGAATTACCAAATTAAGACTAATCAATATCAAACAAAGTCAGTTAAACTATCCAAGCAGAGATTGAATTAATGCTTAAAATGGAATTAAACTAAACTAGGACAAATTCACGAATGAGACCAGTATTGAATCAAAATAGAACAAATCCTAATCTAATAATCAAACTAAAAACCAAAAATTAAAACGAGCCAGACTCAAATGGTCAATCAGAGCGTGAAAACCAAAACAGAATTGACAAAAACTAAAAACAAAAATTAAACTAGAATCTAACAATCAAAACAAAAGAAAAACAGTTACACAAAGAAAAGGACACAGAACTCACCAGACTGCCCTCGACTTGATGAATTTCTTTGGCATTTTTGGGTTACAACTGTCCTTAATCATGTGAGTTATTATAACCCAAAATCGAAGAATCTCCAATTTTAGCATTTTAGGGTTTTTCGGTCAAATTTTGATTTAATATTCGAAGCCTTCTGGTGATATTCGAAGGGAAATAGTTGCATATTTGGGCTGAGGGAGTTAAGGAGATTCAGGGGTATAAGTTTGGTCGAATTTGGATGAGTTTGCGTTTTGGCCGGATTTTTTCGATCTAATATTCGAGACGTTTGGCCGGGATTTGAGTGAAATTATGTTGGGGTTTGGAAAGAGGAGAGTGAGGGGGTTCTATGGTGTATTTTTGGGGTTGATTGGGGCTTCGCCGCCGGCAGAGGCGATTTCCGGCCGGCGGCGTACGACGGAAGATGGCGGAGACACGGTGGGGCGGAGGTACGAGGAAGGGGAGTATTGTCTCTAGGGTTTTCTGATTTTTAAGACAGTTTTATGTAAAATCAAGATCCATCAGGGGCCGTTGGATTGAAGACGATAGACGGCTTGGATTGAAGTAAACCAAACGGCGTCGTTTTGATTTTTTAAAATGGCTGGACCGGATCAGGGATTATTGGGTTGGGTAAATGAGATGGGTTTGGGATTTTGGACCATTTTAAGCGGATTTGGGTATGGGCTGGCCCAAAATTGGGTATTTATTAGTACTAGGCTTTTTCCTTTAATTCTCTATTTGTTTTCTTTCCTTTTACCCACCTTTTTTTTATTATTTTCTGACTTTATTAATTGTAAAAATAAAAATAAAAGACCCAAATGGACTCTAAAATTATATTAATTAAAATTCCAAAATTAACTAATTTTTAATTTAAAGGAAAACTTAAGGCAAATTCTAAAATTGAAAGTAAAAAATGCAAAGAACCATTTTTTGTTATTTTCCTTATTTTTGTAATATTAAAATGCATACTATTTTGTATTTTTGGAATTATATCAAGTAAAATGCACACAAAAATGCAAACAAGTCACAGAATCATGCAATTTAATTCCTAAAAATTTAAATAATAAAGAAAAATCCTAATTCTAAGGAATTTTGTAGGAGTAGTTTAATCGTGGCTAAAATCACGTGCTCACATTATCTGTTGCAACCTATTGAGGTTTGGTTCGTCACTACCGCCAGTCCATAGTTTGGACTTGTTACTTACTGAGTTGGTGTACTCACGTTACCCCCTGCACCCCTGTGTGTAGATCCAGGTATCTCGAGGCACGGTAGCGATTCTTGATCTTGCCAGTTGGAGGCCTTATGAAGAGATTGCGAGGTAGCGGCTTGGTGACCGCAGTTCTGACTTCTCTTTCCCCGTCTTCCTTTAGTTTATCTATTTGGATATTCTCAGACCGTGTTGGTCATGTTATTTCGAACAGTTATAGTAGTTTTTGGCTCATGACCTAGTGACACCCGAGGTCGGGATTATATTTCTTTCCGCTGGATTTGGACTTCTACTTTTATCTTATTGAATTTCTGTTAAACAAATTATGATTTTCCTTAAGTTCTACTTGAAAAATGGAGTATTTGGAAATAAGTGGCGGGCCTAGTATCACGTTAGGCGCCATCACGACATGGTTAGATTTTTGGGTCGTGACAGCTCCATTATACATGTCCTAAATCACTCTAATATATGCTACAGACACTCCTCTAGCCTCCAAACATCTCCATAGAACCTCTCTCGGGACTTTTTCGTAGGCTTTCTCCAGGTCAATGAACACCATATGCAAATCCTTTTTCACCATCCGATACTGCACCACCGATCTCCTCCCAATGTGAATGGCCTCAGTATTTACATAATGTACATTTATAATTATATATTTATGCATATATATATATATATATATATATATATATATATATATATATATATATATATATATATATATATTCTAAATTTTTTTGATTGAGCTATAATCTTAGGAATGAAGTCAAAAGACATACTATGTTATATTTTTGAGTCGTCATCCTATCAATTAAAACTTTTCTTTCTAAACTATATAAGTCTAGTTGTTCTAAATTTTATGTACTTGTAAACCACCAATTATTTTAATAAATACTACCACATAGTGTAAGTACCTTCGTCGTTTAGGGACAACTACTAAAATATTTGTATAAGACAAAGTAGTAGAATAAATATTTTAGAAATATTTGCTTGGAGTTATAAAAAAGAAACGAAAATATACAAACCGTATCCTTTCATGAGTATATTGAGAGGCTAACGGTAGACAATAAATTTGCGTCAAAAAAATAATCGAGACAAAAAAATATTGCAACAATAGTAGAATTTTATTTCAAATAATTTAGTGATAAATCTCTATGAATCCTTTGATTCTTGTTTCCAATAGCAAATAAATTCAAGGGCCTTTAAGCTTGATTTTGAATATGTAGTTGTTGCCACGAACGATGATCTTGAATTAAACTAGCACGAACTTTGATTTGAACACGTATTTGTTGAACCTTGATTTGTTCTTCGTTCTTGAGCTTGAAATTGATTGGTTTTTCGTGCTTGAGCTTGAACTTTATTTCAAGAACTTGATTGTTTGAAGCTTGAAACTTGTGGAGGAATTTGCAGCGTTTGATCCACGAGCTATTTCTTGCTTCTTGTTATAACTTTTGGTCCATTTTATGGTTTTTGAAGACCCTAATTATAGTTGTGGGAGGGAAGAATTATGATAAGAACAAACTCTTTCTGACCAATCAAATTAAACTAGGCCACATTTGATTGGCCCGAACATGTCATTTGCACACGTGGCACAGTTTCATTAGCCTTTTAATGTGACCTGGCATGCCTTGCCATTTTGACATGTGGCATGATCCTATTGGATCTTCTATTTGACTTAGCGTGCTACGTCATTTGACACGTGGCACCAAACTGAGCATCTAGGAAGATGGCATATTGGGCCTAATAAAGTGGGCTCATCATCTACTGTCCAACTAAATAGGCTAACTAGTCAATATTTATTGGACTTAAGTAATTAATTCAATTATATTAGTCAAATAAATTAGCCGGTCTTTAGGTATAAACTTTAAAGACCAGTCTTGAAGTATATACGAGAACAATTTGTATCTTCCTTCTTGCAAATGATTTGCCTGATTAATTTATGCATATCCCTTTCAACTTGTCGCTTAAAATGACTTATTGTCAAATTAAGGAGAAGAATAATAGCTTTATTTGCTATTATATTGGAAGTACTATGTCAAATCATCGATAACATAACTTAAATGAAATGGCCAGTTGTGCTCATTGATTTCAAAAGATTTGCACGTGACTTCATTCTTTGCATTCGAAATTCTGATGAAGAAGTAATTTCTTTCTTCATTCACATGTAGTAATGAGGCAAATATACTTTAAGTTTTCAACAAAGGAAATAATTCCTTTCCATGTAGACAATTGCTAAGATATGTTTTCTTACTTCATTAGGGATGCAAGGCCTTTTGAATTTGCATGCGGGTATGAAACACACACCGACTCACGGTAACCAACTTCAATTAGGAGAATAACTTGTACAATTTAAATCCTTGCTGGAGTTTGACCATACCAGTCGTCCTACATCGGAAAATAATTCTCCAACAGCCGCTTGAGAACTCTATATAATCACCATATGCTCGTGCCTTTTGATCAATAATTTGCAAAGTAACGGCGTTTGCTGGTCGCTTGACTTCATAGCTGACAGGTAAAACCGACTTTTATTTTTCTGCCTTTTTGTTTCTCTTTTTTTTCTTCTTTTTTTTCAGGCCAAGAAAAGAAAAGTCGCCGAGTGCCGAGTTGACGGGCAAATCCATGACTTCCCATAAAAGGATAAATCCATAACGACATATAGATGATCAAATCCACAACAACATATAGAAAAATAAATTCTCAACAACATGTAGAAGGACAAATATTAGGCAACCTATAGAAGGACAAATCATCAGAAACATATAGAAGGATCAAATCCGTGAAGAGGCCAACTTAAGGTGAAAAGGAACTTAAATGTCCACCTAAAAATTAAAAAATCATAGTTCCTTTTAAGGACAAATATGCGAATAGACCAATTTAAGGTGCACCGGGACTTAAACGTCCACCTTAAGATTGAAAAATCATAGTTCTTTTAAAGGAGAAATCTACGAAGAGACCAACTTGCAAAGAGACTAACTGTCCACCTTAAGATTGAAAACTTATAAAGCCTCAACATGAAGACTTGGTGGGCATGACGGTTCTGACTTGAAAACTAACAAGCTTGATGATTTGACGGACTTGAAGATTTGGTGGATTTTGACGCTTCAACTTGAAGAGCACTAGACTTTATAATTCAACTTGAAGAATCAGATGATTTGAAGACTTTATCTTGAAGACTTGGAGGGCTTAAACAACTCAACTTGAAGACCGACAAACTTGAGGACTTCAACTTGGAGACCGGTGAACTTGAGTACTTCAACTTGAAGATTTGGAGGGCTTAAACAACTCAACTTGAAGACGGGAGAACTTGAGGAATTCAACTTGAAGACCGACAAACTTGAAGACTTGAAAGGCTTGAATACTTCAACTTAAAGACTAGCGGACTAGCAGACTTCAACTTGAAGGGCAGTGAACTTAAGAAGATCAACATGACAAACTGGCGGACCTGGAGATTTTAACTTAAAGACCGGCAAATTTAATGATTTGGAGGACTCACATATTTTAACTTGGAGGTTGGATGGACTCGAAGACTTCAACTTGAAAACTTGGAGGGCTTAAATACTTCAACTTGGAGACCTACGAACTTGAGGACTTCAACTTGAAGACCGGTGAACTTGAGAATTTCAACTTGAAGACCCACAAACTTGAAGATTTGGAGGGCTTAAACAACTAAACTTGAAGACCGGAGAACTTGAAGACTTCAACTTGAAGACCGACTGACTTGAAGACTTGAAAGGCTTGAATACTTCAACTTAAAGACTGTTTGACTTGCATACTTCAATTTGAAGGGCGGTGGACCTATAAACTTTAAATTGAAGAACAGGCGGACCTGAAGATTTTAACTTGAAGACCGGCAAACTTGATGGAGTTCGGCTCTAATTTGAAGAGACTTGAAGACTTATTTTAAAGTTGGAGAGCTTTGCAACTCGAAGTTTAGCTCGAATTTGAACAGCTTTGAGACTTGAACTGTTTGCTTGACTTTGAAGAGCTTTCGACTTGAGTCTTTGCTATAATTTGAAGAGCTTTGTGGCTTAAAGATTTAGCTCAAAGTTGAAGATATTTGCAACTTGAAGTTTAGCTCAAATTTTAAAGCTTTGCGACTTGAAAGTCTTTGCTCTACTTAGAAGAGCTTTCAACTTGAGTCTTTGCTAGAATTTGAAGAGCTTTGCAATTTAAGGACTTTGCTCGAATTTGAAGAGCTTTATGTCTTGAAGATTTAGTTCAAATTTGGGATCGTGCGTTGAGGAGAATCATAACTTGCAGTTTAGGCTCGTGCGTCGAAGAGCATTGCAACATGCATGGACTCTTGAGTTTCATCGTTGAATGAATACTTGCCCCATTCTGAGCATCGGTTGCTTCTATTTCATCACGAGGCTTAAAGTTGGGAACCTTTGATGTCCAGTTGTAGCCATACTCAATTCAATATCATGTGAACGAGTTGCTAGTTCTTCAAATATTTTGGACTTTATTCTTTGTAAGATATAGAGGATGCTTTGAATGCACATTTCAATACTAGAAGTTTCGCTAAAGCGATCTATACAGTTGAGGCTTAAGCTCCTCCAGCGGTTGATGAAGTCGATAACTGGCTCATCCTTTCCTTGATGAGTGTTTGTAAGTTCGATCATGCTTACGATGCACCTAGTGCTATAGAAACAATTCAGAAACTCTTGCTCTAGCTGCTCCCAACTATTAAGAGAATCAGGTTAGAGATCTATGTACAAATCGAATGCATTACTTTTGAGAGAACGAGCAAACTATTTTACAAGATGATCACCATAAGTCCCAGTGTTGTTGCATGTCTCGACGAAATGCGCCACATGTTGCTTGGGATTTCCTTTTCCATCAAATTGTTGAACCTTTGGAGGTTGATATCCAGTAGGCATCTTCAAATTATAAATCTGTTTGTGTATGAATTTGCATATAGAAGGGAAGATTTAATCGAAGGATCAATTTTATCTTCAATTATCCCCATGATGAAGTCCTTCAATAGATCAACATGAATTAATCCTTCTGAAGAAACTTGGATCTCTTTGACAACGATTGTTTGCCTCGCAGAGGATTATCCCTCTTCATTATCTTCGAAAAGCTCCAAAGGTACTTAAATTGATTTTGCTTCCACTAGGATCTCGATCTCACTTGCTAACTTTACAAGATGAGTATCTCGATCCTCCATATACTTGGTCAACTTCTCAAGTTCTTGGTCAAACTTGCAAGTTGTTCTTCTATGATTGAATTATTAGATCTTGTTCTTGAACTTTGAAAATAAAAGATGAGAGGTAGAGATCGTCCCACTGGGCGTGCCAGAATTTGTAGACAATAAATTTGTGTCAAGAAAATAATCGAGACAAAAAAATATTACAACAATCGTAATATTTTATTTCAAATAATTGAGTATACAATCTCTATGAATCATCTGATTCTTCTTTTCAATAGTAAATAAATTCAAATGCCTTTGAGCTTGATCTTAAATATATAGTTGTTGCCACAAACGATGATCTTGAATTCAACTAGAACGAACTTTGATTTGAACACGTATTTCTTGAACCTTGATTTATTCTTCGTTCCTGAGCTTGAACTTGACTGCTTGAAGCTTGAAACTTCTGGACGAATTTGCAGCGTTTGGTCCACGAGCTCTTTCTTGCTTCTTGTTATAACTTCAGGTCCCTTTTTGGTTATGAAGACCCCTATTTATAGTTGTGGAAGGGGAAGAGATATGACAAGGATAAATTCTTTCCGACCAATCAAATTAAAGTATGACAAGGCTGCATTTGATTGGCCAGAACATGTCACTTGCATACATGGCACGATTTCATTAGCCTTTTAATATGACTTGGCATGCCCTGCCATTTTGACACGTGGCACGATCATATTGGATCCTTAGTTTGACTTGGCGTGCCACGTCATTTGACACGTGACACAAAACTAGGCCTCTAGGAAGATGACATATTGGGCCTAATGAATGTCGCGCACCCTTTTTTCCCTTTTGCGGGGAAGTCCGGGTTTCGACATTCATTGGGGGAACAACTCGTTTCCTTTTGGGAATCGGGTATTTGAAGAGTCGCCACCTAACGGATTATGGTGCGTTAGGGCACCTAGAGTGATTAACTCATGTAACTAGTTTGCATTACCAGAGATTAGGGTAAGGGCTCGAAATAACCTTGAGGGGAAGGTGTTAGGCACCCTTCGTGGTTGTGTAGGTCCCGACCGAAATTAAACTATGTGAATTAGTCAATTAACAAGTAAGCAAGTATATGCAAATAAAGTAGCTTTCCCCATCTAAATGCATATATGGGAATTGGGAAAGGGAAGTCCTAAGTTGATTAGCCTACAGTATCATACCCATGCAATGCCCGGTAATCACTTCTCAATGAGAGGGGCTACACGTGACATTAACGCGCAGGTCATCATATCCTTTTACTACCCATTACCCTCCCCTTGGTGGTTATATGAGCGAGTTTTAATTGATGACCTATAAGCGTGCTGCTACCCGTCCCTTCCTTATAGTCCTGGAGGATTTTAGGACCTCTAATTCTGGACAGTTCTAGACAACCTAAGGTTTTGAAAAGGTAAAATCTAGGCGACAAGCAAATAACATGCAGGACAAGCAAGTAGGGACAAATAGTTAGAGGGCTCATATTTACCTCCGCATGTATATAAGCAAACAAATAGCACGTCTAAAATAGAGATTTTTGAAGAAGTTCAGAAATCCTAAGAACATGGTATCTAGATGCTATAGATTCAGGATATGCATAAAGAAAGTGGCAGAATCCTAACCAGTTTGCCTACTAGTTTTATAACCTGTTAAGCCTGGATAATTTCACACATAAACAGAACTGGCTTCACAGTTATTTAACGTCCTAAGGCTTGCCTAAGTGTGTATATGCAGTCACAGTTTTGGAAAATAGTTTGAAGTTCTTTATCCTATAGGCATGCTTTCTAGTGACATTTAACAAAACACTGTATGATGTTCCAGTTTTAGCACTTAATGCAAATGGTAATACCCTATGGACATGAATTCTATATCTAATAAGTAAAACTGTTATTTACTAGACATGCATACTAACTGATCCAGTGACAACCAATTAAACATACATGCATGATTTCTGAAGAGACAGACCTGAATATATGATGTAATGAAAGTTGAACCTTAGATTTTATTCCTTATAGGCATGTTATGTAATCATGTAAAGCAAAAGCAGGCAGAACTTATTTCAACCAAAGCAAATCCTATAGGCAGGTTATCTAACAAAACACATTTGAACCAAAGTAGACCCTATAAGCATGTTATCTACTTGGCACGTGTAAACTGAAGTAAACCCTATAGGTAGGTTATCTAACAAGGCACATTTGAGCCAAAATAAACCCTATAAGCATGTTATCTACCCAGCTATACCTACAATACCATATAACTACCCTCTCTTTTCACTAGTCACCCCAATATTTGTTTACAATTAATTATTACAGACCAATGATTGAATAAAAATTAAATAGAAACTAAGCTATAGGGAGCCTGAAGTAGGCCCAAAGCAAATCCTGGTGTACCAGGCCTTCACTAGTCTAAAATGCCCAAGGTTCATTGCCACATTTGTGTCCAGGTGTGTCAGAGTTTCCTAAGGGCCTCAAGGATCCCCGGAGGTGCTCACACCCAGACTTTCTCAGATAAAGACTGATTATGTGCAGTGTGGAAGAGCCAGCCCTGATATGCCAGAGTTCAGAGAGATCTCAGAGACCTCTAAGTAGTACACATACCAGAGGAGTAGGACCTAATAACCTAAGAATGAGTGAGAGTGCATAATTTTGAAAAGGTTTTGGTGAACAGTATAAAGAAGGGTCTTAGGAGTGAAAAGATTTTCTGAAAGTCAATACTAGTTTGGTGGTAAAACAGTAGTTAGAAAATCATGAAAAACATTTTGAAATCAGAACACAAGTCACAGAACAAAAAACATCAAAAAACACTCTTGCAAACAGATTCCACACAAGGAGAGAGGGATTGGGGGACACATAGATTACACCTTATTGTATAGTGGAGCATATAAACAACAGGGTACATAGAATTCTCAAAGGGTTCTGCAGAACTAATAGGTTAGCTATAAGGTAGGTCATTGCAACATAGAGCAAAGATCATAGTAAATCTACATTGAAAGCACATGAACACTGGACAGAACCAACTACACAATTTAGAGTTGCCTGAAGGACTAGATGACTTAGCATGAGCAAAACAGAATGGGCAAGAGCCTGAATGGACAGGCTAGGCAATTATCAACAAGTAGACATAGTGTAGGCATGCTGAACAAAACAAGATTTAGACATACTAAATAAACAATAGACAGGCAAACATAATTTAGACATGCTAATCACATATGGAACCAGGCAAAATTTAGACATGTTAGATAAATAGTAGACATGCAAGTAAGTTGAGACATGCTAATCACATATTGAACAAGGTGTATTAGGCATGCTAGATAAGCAGTAAATAGCAGCAGGAATGAATTCAGGTCTGATGAACTAAGGCAGTAAATAAACACATAGGTTTAGATTCTAAAATTTAATCAGAGGCATACCAGTTAGGGAAAGAGAATATAAGATGTAAGACAGGTATTGTGCAATTTCTAACCTTGGCTTACAGCCGGCTAGACAAACGAAGATCATAAGTAGCAGGAAGAACAGAGAACTTTTTTAGAGTACAAGAGTAGTTGATGAACCAATGTTTGTATGTAAGAAGTCAAATAAGAGAGTTTATATAGTGGTTTAAGAGTAGAGAAAATAAGGTAAAGTAATCAATAGTCAGCAATTAAGGGATCTCAAAATCAAACACACAAAGAGGTTCAACATAGTCTCCCCCTTAATTAAGGGCAATTAGCCAAGAGTAATGATAGGAACTAGTTAAGGCAGGAGGTTCAAATCAGACTGAGTAAAGAAGTAAAGAATCAGATGCCTTAAGGAAAGGAGTTCAAATCAAACCAAATAAAGAACTTCAGAATAAAATAATCAAGGGTTTAATTAAGGAAAAAATCATGTAAAGAATCGGTAAATACACAACAATCAAATAAGGCAAGAACGACTAATTAAGGTCATAAACATAGAAATAATCAAGAATTATGCACACGAATCTTTTAACAGAGCCAATCACTCAGCAATTCTGGAAAGAGCATATCAATTCCCATAAACAAAATAGGTTGAGTAAACTTTTAGGAACACAGAGAAATTAGACAGAAAATAATTCAAAAAACCTAATTTGAAAACACATAAAGAAGGAAAACAGCCATGGAAAACTTGAAAGGACGTCAACACACAGAGATTCGAACAACAGAAATCATAGAAATCGAAACCAGAAGTAGCATAGTGTTTAAAACCGGTTAGTAGTAGAGAAGTACAAAAACCTAAAAGAATAGCCATAGAAGTTTGAAAATACTTCTGATACCTAGAGGCTCGATCGATATACAACAAGAAAAACAAACCCTAATATAACAAAATATTCAAAAATCGATTACTTTGTAAAGAAATAAAGAAGCCTTAACGAAAAAGCATGACGAACTCAAATCGCTCCAGATCTACAAGGATCTGGACGGATTCAAGTCCAAATGCTATGTTTTTGAAGATAATGGAATGGGTAAAGAGAATTTGGCCTTTGAATCAAAGATTTGAGTCGTGAAACTTTGATAGAAATCACTCACAGACCATAGACAAACTCTTGAAGAATTTTAAACGAGATATGGACCAGATCTCTTCGAGGTCCTTCCACAAAACTACACAATCGAGCAACCAAGGGAAATAGGAGACAAGTAGAGGCCTCGTACAGCCACGGGAAGCCATAGATCGAGTAGGAATCACAGGGATAAGGGCTAGTTTCGGGTGGCGGCGATTAGGGTTAGGGGTTTGTCTCAGAGAGAACCAGAGAGGAGGGGATTCGAGAGCGGCTATATGGAGGAAATAATTTAGGGTTAGGGGTCATTAGGAATAAAAAAGGCAAGTCTTAATGTGGACCGTTGATCTAAAGGATCAACGGCCACGATTTGATGGGATTTTGGGTCGGGTAGTTGTCTCTAGGTTTGGGCTGGGTGGTTTTTGGGCCTGGTTTAACTAAATTGGGGTTGAAATTGGGCTAGGTAATTAGGCTAAATTCGAAAATGAGAGGGCCATTTGTTAAATACCCGTTTAATTGATAAAACAATTTTTAAAAATAAATAATAGGTTGTGAAAATTAGTTGTAAAAAAAGATTTTCATGCCTGGAAATATTTTAAAATAATTACTTAGTATTCTAAAAATATAAAAAGCTATTTTCTGGTAATATAATGTAATAATGCATGCATAGGCTATAATTTCAAAGTAATTGCAATGGCATCCTAAAAAATACAAATGTGGCTATATGTGCAATAATTAAAACTTAATACAAATGCAAGTGATAAAATTAAGCCACATAAATTATTATAAAACTATTTGTGATACAATCAGTGATTATTTTATAAATAAAATGCTGGAAGAAATTAATTAAAATATTTTTAAAATGCAGAAATGGTATGAAAAATATGAATTGGTGCCCAGGCATAGTTTTAAAAACATTATGGGAAAAATTGGGTATCAACAGCTGCCCCTCTTTATCTAGGAAGGATGATAGAGTTTCCGGGTAAAGAAATGATGGCCAATTTTGACCGGATGGGATGTTTTGAAAGATAGAGGCCGAACTCTGGTCTTTGAGCTACCTATATATCCCTGGTTTCATAGGAATCAGGCCATGTGTATTTCTGGACCCATCGGCGGAATATACTGATGAAGTCATTACAAAAACGGACACGGGATTTCTAGATGAATGCAAGAGTGGTTATAGTGAATGGTCAAATTTGAGATAGTTGAAGGAACTGGAGCGAGGTCTCTCCTGCTAGGAAAGCGGTTGCTTACTGGTCACCTGCAGATAAAGAGATGCTACAAACATGTATTTGTGCGAAAATTTAAACATGATGTAGATTCCCTTTGGATCATGAAAGTTATCTTCGGACGGCAGGATGACGTCCTCAGACCATGATGTCATGGGCCATGAATTAATCGGTGAGGGATTCGCAGGCCATGAAATTATGTTTTCTGGCTATGAAGATGATGCCTCCGAACTATGACGCCTTTGAATAATGATATGCAAATTTGAGAGATCCTCATGCCATGGCATGGTGTCTTCCGGCTATGCGGATGATGCCTTTTAGAATATGACGCCTTTGGATAGATTGGCGATATTTCATCCTATGAGATGCAGTAATATAATGTTAAAAAGACAAGTCTTAGTCTTATGAAATGAAGGGCAGAGCTTAGCCCGATGGAAAAGAAAATAGATAGTACCGGAGTAGAGCAATATTTATGCAAGGAGGGACAATGCTTAGTCCCGTGCAGATGTGGAGACAGGGATTAGCCTCATGCAAGTATGAAGGAAGGGATTAGCCTCATGCAAATATGGAGCCAGAGATTAGCCTCATGCAGATATGGCGACAAGGATTAGCCTCAAGCAAATATGGAGGCAGGGATTAGCCTCATGCGAGTATGGAGGGAGGGATTAGCCTTATGCAAGTATGGAGGCAGGGATTAGCCTCATGCAAGTATGGAGGCAAGGATTAGCCTCATGCAAGTATGGAGGCAAGAATTAGCCTTATCCAAGTATGGAGGCAGGGATTAGCCTCATGCAAGTATGGAGGCAGAGATTAGCCTCATGCAAGTATGGAGGCAGGGATTAGCCTCATGTAAGTATGGAGGCAGGGATTAGCCTCATGCAGATATGGAGGCAGGGATTAGCCTCATGCAAGTAAGGAGGCAGGGATTAGCCTAGGCAAGGATTAGCCTCATGCAAATATGGAGGCAGGGATTAGCCTCATGCAAATATGGAGGCAGGGATTAACCTCATGCAAATATGCAGCACAGGGCTTAGTCCCATGCAGAGAACGAGTAGCAAATAAGAGTAGCATAATTCTTAGCTGGAGATATATTCGGTGTCTGATGGCTTGATTAATACCGATCTTCTTATGTGTATATATTTGCGGATGTTACCGTTACGTTAGATGTGCATGCCACTACAAGAAAAATCGCATTCAGGGACGAGAATAATGGTCCCTAAAAGTCAGATTCTAGTCCTTAAATATCATTAGCGACCAGAAAAATTTGGTCGTCACCAGTCGCAAGAGGCGTCGCCGCTAAAGGTCAGTAACGACGGGATTTAGTGACTGGTCCTTAAAAACCTTTATGGACTAAAGTGATTCTGGTCCTTAATATACATTTAAGGACCACATTTCTGGTCCTTAAAAAATAAGAAAAAGAATGTTGGGTGATGCAACCGGTGCCTAATAATTTGCAGCAACCAGATTTTACAGGCCCTAATATGACTTTAAGGACTGTTTACCGTGAAAGTGGTAACAAAAATTAAATTTGTAAATGGGATTCTAAAAATACGTGATCTATTCCCAAGCTAGTTGTTAGAGTAGTTGAACTAATAATATGGAATCTAAAGACGAAATGCAAGCTAAAACGATATAGTAATCGAACCGAGGGGCCTGTTGCCCGGATACAGGATTGGTCGATGGGGGACCTCGGGCTCGAGGTTCGAGTCGAGGTCGAGCTATCGAGGGCAGTCGGGGATGGGATAAAAGTTAAGGATATGATTAAACAAAGATCATTACGGCCAGTATTAGGCAATATAGTGAAGAACAAGTAAGGGAACGATAGATACTAAAGTGACCTCGGGCCAGCGAGAACGAGTAAGTTAGAAAGAAAAGAGAGAGAGATATTATTGCACTTGTAGAGAAATGGAGCAACATCAGTCCCTTACAAGGTAGTGTGAGTCCCATTTATATAGGAGGGGAACCCGGCTACAAGTACATGGGCATTAATTACAAAGTGTGGAGATGGGATGGCTAGACGCGATGCCTCAGCATAGGCTCTGGATAGGCCGGCCCTGTCAGACTTAGCCTTGTGCCTTGGGAGCTTCCTCTTCTGTCCTGGCTTCGATCTCAAATTTCTCTTAGTTGGGCCTCAACGAGCCCAGAAATCGGGAACTCGATCATGGCCTCCCGTCCTCGGGGTCTCGAGGCGTGCTCCCGAAATAACTTGATAGCGAGAAATCAAGTCCTCTGATTTTGCCGCGTACCGATAGTCTCCGCATTTCCCATAACGAAGTGATAGGAAATGATTCTGAAACTTGACTCCTCGAGCTTCTTTCAGCGATGCCATACCGATTATGCGACTCCTGGCGTGAGCTTTGTGGTAACCAGGCATCTACGGGCTTGTGTATTTCGACCTCATTCAATGCACTCCCGATTCTCGCTTTCCAAGGTGAAGGTACCGCCGTCAGTTTGGTTTTCCACGGATGAATTAACTGCACCCATCGGTCAATCTTCCAAAGCCTCGACGACCACATCATAGCCCCCTATAAACAGAGGTGTTTTGGCATTGTTTTTCCCTGTCCCAGTGCCTTCGTTGACTTGCTTATCTATTCCTTCTTATCATATTTTCTATCCTTGAACATCATGCTTGGGGCTCATGGCCTCAAAGCCGTTTGGAGGAGCTCCATTAGGTCCTTTTGTGGCCCTTTGCCGGGACTTCCCTTTGTCGAGCGTAATCGCGTTATCCCGCTATTGTTGTGGTCGTCGATACATTGGCCTTTGCTGCTGCTGTTGGCTCGAGATGATGATGGACGGGTGGTCGGTTTACCCCCTTATGTGGGCAGTCGTTCGGACTATGCACCGCAGCTCAAAGGGGGGATCGGATTATACACTGCTGCTCACTTTCACAGCCCGGCTCGACGTGGTGCTCTACTCCGAGTTGGGGGCTTGCACG
This sequence comes from Nicotiana attenuata, assembly GCF_001879085.1. NCBI lineage: Eukaryota > Viridiplantae > Streptophyta > Magnoliopsida > Solanales > Solanaceae > Nicotiana > Nicotiana attenuata. The sequence continues at coordinate 16,432,112 of NC_031991.1, read as the reverse complement.
GCTAGACGTTCCAAGAAGTGGATTCTATGTAGCCGTGCAAGCGGGACCGAGGGTTGTTCGGTCTGCTGTCTCTCTGAGGTTCCCTTGGCCAAAGAGGGTCCTCGAGCTTCGGAGAGCTATGGCATTTTTCATCCCTCCCTGCCACTCACCTTGTCCCTTGGGGATATCAGTGTGGAAGGTTGGGATGAAACATCTGAGGATCTGTATCTGGAGGCACCTGTTGCGGACCTTCGAAGGTGGACCGGTCTTCGGGCTTTTACTTTGCGTGTGCATCCCTTTGTCTCTTCCTTTATGCGTAGAGGTCCTCCGTATGCTTTTGTAATTATATATAATGACCCCTTGAGGGCTTCTTGTACACGGGTTTTTATGAATATGAATACACTCTATTTACTTCTGCTTTCGATTTTTGCCTTATTTCTGTATGCTCTCATGCCCTTCGAGGCCCTTTGAATGCCTTCTTTTATTTGTTGATCGTTGATATGTGACTTGGGCGCGAGTGTTCTTTCCGCTCCTCTACTGACCGACATGGCTCTCTTTCTAATCCATCGTCGTACCTCGGACCAACCCTAGATTGATCTGATAGGCCCGAGCTGCCAGGGCCCTCCGAGTTGCATGGAGATAATGTGCCGAATTTCGGGGCCTTCGAGTATGTTATCCTGAATGAAGGTCAGCTTTGGGTATCAGGGGGTCCGTTTTGATCTTGATGCAGATAGCCCTTTTAAAACGTATAGGATAAACTTTTGCTGAGGAGTTTCCTGTACTCAGGCGCTGCCTTGGATCTTCGTAGAGCTTTTGTGATCGGATCTTCCCGTGCTTATTCCTCTTTTTCAGAAAAGGAGAACTACGAGACCAGGCACTTGCCTCGCGTCGAGTGATGGCGTTGAAAGCTTCCCGAAGTCTGACTTCTTTTGGTCGGGGAACCTCGAGGTAGAACGCTATCTCGAGCATGGAGATAATACGAACGGCTCCTCGAGTCCTGACTTCTCGTCGAAGGATGCTTTCGGGATAGGGTATCACCCCATCGATCTACATCGAGGCTGTAGGTTTCTCGGGGCTCACTCCGGGTAGGCGAGTCGTCGCTGCTTCTTGCATATATGTGGGGCGGCTTTGGCTTCTTCGCAAGACCTCACTATTTTTAGATAGTTGCTCTTCCTCTTTGGCATAGGGTTCTTCATTTCTTCAGGCGCAAAAAGTGTTGGTGCACGCCCATGCTCCGATATGTTAGTTTTACCATAGTCATGGCAACCACTTCGGGGCCGGCCCGGCAGGGAGTGGGGAGTGCTGTTCCCGGAGCTCAAGAACCGCGGGAGTTCGCTCTGAAGACGGTGTCTTCGATAAGAGGAGAATTTCTGGAGATGGTGAGAAAATATTGTGGATGGAGCGAGGCGATAGCGCTGCAGGTGCTTCTCCCGGATGAGAGTATTACGGATTCTACTGACGGATTCTTGAGCGCATACATATATCCTTTCGCATTTGGTCCCCTTGATAGGGTTGTGCTTGATTTTGTTTGAAGTATCGGGTTACTTTAGCGCAGATACATTCGTCGTTTTTGGCGGGTGGTGTTGATGATGAGGTTCTCTACGGAGAAGGTTGGGCTTTGAATTCACGCTTAACCATCTCGTCGGGCTATACCGGCCCTTTCATCACCGGGGCCTGTTAACCCTGAGGTGCCACTCGTCCACGCCTTTTGTAGTTGGCGACGAGAAGGACGGGGATCGAGAGTGGGCCGGTTGGTCTATCCGGGTCCGGACGGTCGACATTATCCCCGTGGAGCTTTTGACATTTCCCAAAGGGTGGAATTATGCACGTGAGTGGAGCGCCTGGTGCTTTTTTCGGATTTTCCCTATAGCGGGAATCAGTTGAGTAATTACGTTGTCTCCCTTGTTGCAGCAACTTCATGGATGATAAGTTGGTATTTTACCAACTTATATTATCTTTAAACCTATATTTTTGCTATGTTTGAGTGATAAAATCGTGTGTTTAATTTTATTTACTTCTATTTTACAGGTTGTATGTGATTTAGAAGTAATGATGAAGAAACCAAGTGAAATCAAGTCAAAAAGGAGCTAAAATGGACAAAATGGGGCCTGCCAGTGATTTGCTCTTCGCGAACGCGAAGTAAACAACACGAACACGATGTATCATAAACCAAACCTTTGCGAACACGAAGGACCAAACGCGAACGCGATGTATCAGAAACCAAACCTTCGAGAACGCGATGATTGAGGTAAGCAAACCTTCGCGAACGCGAAGGTGTGATCGCGAACGTGATGAAGAAACTGGGCATGAAAATTGGGCAGTTCTGGAATTTCACATTTTTGACCCCAAACCCTTTAATACCCAAACCAACTCATTTGTAAAATATCTTTGGCAATATCTGAACATATTTAGCATATTTTTTAGTTCTTAGACTTAGAGAGAATAAGGTGGAAGCTAGGGTTTTGCACACACACTTGGGTCTTGAAGATTTGATGCTTGTGGTTAAGGATTTCTAACCCATTTATGTTGATTTCTTCATTTCCTTGCTTTGTATTGAATATTTAAGTGTGTAGTATTTATTTCCAACACTTGAATCTTGTTTATGGAAATATTCATTTTTAAAGTGTGGATTAAATACCTTGTTGTGCTTATGTGTTGAATGATTTTTATCCTTTTATGAAGTGAGTTATTGTTACTTTAATTATTCTTGTTCTTTAATGTTTCCAAAGGGATTAGCTAACCCTAGGACTCGCCCATTAACTCCGAATTAATTTTGGAAAATATAATTTGTGGTTGGGAAAGATTAATGAACAAGAACTTGAGGCGTTAACCCTCATTTTATAGATTCTACCTAGGGATAGGATTGAACTACTTGTAGCCATATCCGAGTGTGCTTAATCTCTTAATTGTTTTAGGGATAATTCAATTAGGAAGTCTTATTAGTCTTCGGAAGAAGCTAATTAAGAATTATTACCCTTGGCTAATGTCACGACCCAAAATCCACTCAGGGTCATGAGGGCGTCGGACACCATTGTCAGGCAAGCCAACAACCAATGACTAGAAACTTCTTGTTTTAAACTTAAGGAAATTGTTCCTTTTATACATTTAGAAAACAAGTAATGGAATTCATTAAAATAAGAAAAATGTCTTTAACCAAGTAAATATTTAACAATCCTTCAACCATCCCAGAACCCGGTGTCACAAGTATATGAGCATCTACTGATAAGGAAATAAAATACAACATCCGTCCGGAATACAGTGGACAGGAAATAAATACAATGTACTGAAAAGGACTATACTAGCAGCGGGCCGCTGATAAGTTGGTATTTTACCAACTTATCTTATCTTTAAACCTATATTTTTGCTATGTTTGAGGGATAAAATCGTGTGTTTAATGTCATTTACTTATATTTTACAGGGTGTATGTGATTTAGAAGTAATGGTGAAGAAACCAAGTAAAAACAAGTCAAAAAGAAGCTTAAAAGAAGAAAAATCTGGGCAATGCCCAGATAGGTCGCAATTGCGACAAGATGCTTGGAAAATGCGAAGTGTGTCAAAGCAGGCAGTATTAGCAAATTAGAAGTCAACTGAGAAAGTCAGTCTTCGTAAATGCGAAGAGGACTTCACAAATCCGAAGTCAACTGAAACAGTCAACCTTCGCAAATGCGAAGGTCCCATCGCAAATGCGAACATGAGCAGTCTAGCCAAAGTTGGGAATTGCGAACTTTTGTTCGCAATTGCGAAGATCGAGCTTCAGGCCTGGGCAATTTTGGAATTTTACATTTTTTATCCCCAAACCATTTTTATACTCGTCCAAACAGATATTTTAGATATCTTTGGCATATCTCTTCATATCTTTGGCTTATTTTCAGTTCTTAGGGCTAGAGAGAACAAGTTTTGGAAGCTAGGGCTTTGCACACACACTTATGTTTAGAATATTGAAGCTTTTGGTTGAGAATTTCTTACCCATTTATGTTGCTTTCTTCATTTCCTTGCTTTGTATTGTATATCTAAGTGTTAGTATTTTACTCAACACTTAAATCTTGTTTATGGAAATATTCATGTTTAAAGTGTGCATTAAATACCTTGTTGTGCTTATGTATTGAATGATTTTTATTTATTTATGAAGTGAGTTGTTGTTACTTTAATTATTCTTGTTCTTTAATGTTTCCAAAGGGATTAGCTAACCCTAGGACTCGCCCATTAACTCCGAATTAATTTTGAAAAAGATAATTTGGGGTTGGGAAAGATTAATTAACAAGAACTTGAGGCGTTAACCCTCATTTTATAGATTCTACCTAGGGATAGGATTGAACTACTTGTAGCCATTCCGGGTGTACTTAATCTCTTAATTGTTTTAGGATAATTCAATTAGGAAGTCTTTTTAGTCTTCGGAAGAAGCTAATTAAGAATTATTACCCGTGGCTAATTAACATAAACTCGCTCATATTTGTAAAATCATGAAATACATTGGATCGTTACTTGAGTGTAATTCCCGATGCAACCTTACTTGTAGCCATTGATCATTTTACCTTCTTTCTAGGTTAGTTTACATTTTCGTATTTAGATATAAAACATTTTCAAAACCAAGTTCTTATTGTTTGGCATTGCGCGATAAGCGATAATTTTCTTACATTCCTAATCGCCTACACATTATTCCCTGTGGGATTCGACCCCGACTCATAGTTGGGTAAATTATATTGCATGCGACCGTGTCTACTACTTTTTAGTAGTGGATTTGGACGTCATCAAAATTGGCGCCGTTGCCGGGGAGCAATCTGGCGTAATTTAGGTTGTTTGAGAAGTAAGCGAAAGTGCTTTGGTCCAAACTTGTGAATATTTGTGTAATTATTTTTCTTACCTTGGTCTATTTTTCTATTTGTTTTGTTTATTTTCTTATTTTTTGAAAAATGGCATCATATAATGATAATTGGTCGGATGGTAGTTGTTCATACTTTGATGACCCTTGTCCTTATTGTGGAGGACCACACTCATGGCAAAATTGTTTAAATTCTCCCGGGGGTGGATTGTGCGCACAATCTCAAACCCATGAGTGGAGTATTTGTGATAGGTGTGGTTTTCAAAATGGTCATTGGGATGATTGTGCATATTTGTCCTTCCCTTCCCCAAGCCCCCACTATGATGATTCTACTTTTTGTGATGAGAATTATAGGGCTATGGAAGTGGAAGAAGTTGAGCATGGCCAAAATGGAGAGTTCAAGCTTATGTTGGAGTGTTTACTTGAAAAAGGCAACAAGGAGCAAAATGCCTTGGAGGAGCTTTTGGAGAATAGTCTCCAAAATGACTTGGTGCTTGAAAGATTGCACTCCCAAATGGATGAAATGATCGAATCCTTAAGGATTCAAAAGGCCTCGGAAGTGAATGAAAGCCAAGACCCTTCCTTGGAGATTTAAGTTAAAAATCCTTCTTTGGCACTTGATCAAAACCATGAAGAACTCTCAAATGCTCAAAATGAGAAAATAATGCTCATGTTGGAGACCATTCTTGAAAATGAGGAGGAGCACAACTTTGCACTCGAGGACTTGAAACAAAGCTTGGCTCACAATGATGAACATATTCGCACTTTGGAGGATCAAATGCAAATATTGGTTGAGGCTCACTATGCCCACCAACTTGAGAGTGTGGAAGAAAGCCAAGAAGAGTCCAATTCCGAGGAAGAAAGTGAGCTTTACTATGAGGATTCAAGAATTGAACATCCGCCAACCGACCCTATGAGTATTAATGATGCCAAGAAAAAGAAGGAATTAGAGTCAACCGGTGTAAATGCAAATGTGGTTGATATTGACTCTAATCCGGGGGAAAAAAAGGATGTCAAAATCCAAGAAAAATTGCAAAGTGAAGGCTTGAAGTCACATTCCAAGCATTTTTCAACATTGGAATTGTGTGGTGATATGGAAATTGAACTACACGAGTCAACGAGGGATTGCGAGGAGGAAAGACAACAACCATACATTTTACAGTTTGAAGAAACAAGAAAACAAAATGACATTCCTCACATGCGAGCCAAGAAGTGCAAAATGAAGAATATAAGGATTGGCTTGATTATCAACTTACCACCCCCCATCGCTCGTGTTCACAAGCTTGATTCCAAGCTAGGTGCCCAGTTCATATCATCCAAGTGGCGAGAAAAGTGGTAAAGTTGCTTGCGTCGTGCCACGACGTTAAATGCGGCGCTTGGTGGGAGGCAACCCATCGTTCATCAAAATTTTTAGTCAATTTTGAAATTTTATTTTTTTAGAATAGCTTAGTATATTATTTGTAACTAATCTGCCAAGTTTGAGAATTTTTGGAGTTGATTTGAGCAGGTCGGAGTGACCCGGAGAGGCCAAACCAGTATCTGTTGGAAAATGCAGGGGCAGGCTTCGCATTTGCGAAATACTGTTCGCATTTGCGAACTTTCCCATCGCAATTCCCAGCTTTTGTTCGCAATAGCGAACCATGCAGAAAAGAGTGACCTTCGCAATTGCGAAAGGTCTGTCGCAATTGCGACTCCTGAGAGTCAAAAGCAGTCAGTCGTTCATTTTTGAACCAAAACTGAACAAAACATTTGTTAAGGCTCTCAAATTCATCTCCCTCACTCTCACCACTGTAGACTCCTTCAACTCTCACTCCTCATTGCAAAGAATCAGGTATGAAAGCTTAATCATTACTCCTTCTTCCTCTTCGTCTTCACTTTCTCTTTTATTTTTCTTGATTTTCTGCAACCCTAGAATCCAAATGGGTCCATTCTTTGCTCGAAATTGTTTCAAATTTTTCAAAACATATGTTAATTTCTGGATGAGGTTTGGTTGAGAGTGTGCGATTTTCTTCGTTGCTAAAAAAATTAGGGAAGTCTGTGTACCCAAAGCTTGTCTAATAGGAGTGAAGTTTTTGTGCTTTTTAAGTGTTCGATGAAAGGCCCGAATGAAATTCTTGGCCGAACCATCGACATTTTCTGATTTATGGTCGTTTATGAAGTTTAATGCATGATTTATGCTTGAATAATGATTGGGTTCGTTAAAAAATTACTTGGATTGAAAAATTTTGGGGCGTGGTACTGTTGCCTGTAGAAAAGCTTGACTGGGGACAAAGGCTCGCAATTGCGATGGCCTCTTCGCATTTGCGGAGAACCCATCGCAATTGCCCAAAACTGACCTTTCCTCAGACCTTCGCATTTCCCAAATATTGTTCGCAATTCCCAAAACTTGGAAGTTCTGAGAGTTTCGCAATTGCGAGATATTTCTTCGCAATTCCCTGCTCTGCTAACTTCGCAATTGTGAGGTTTCTTTGGGAAATGCGATATCAGAGACCAGGCAGCTTCCAATTTCAAAATCCTGAAATTTTTTCTAAGTCTGAGTTTCAACTGTCCGATCATTCTTTTGGCTATTTGCTTCATTTTGCACTATTCTTCATAGCCATACCATGTTTTCACTGTTATCACTTGTTGACAGGTACTATAATTGAAAAATGGACGCGAACTCTGAAGGATTGTCAAGTCACAACTCCGTGGAAGTTGAACAAAACTTTGACCAAGACCGTTTCTTGTCATTGGAGTGTCAAGAACGGTACTTTAAAAACCTGATCTCGAAGAAGGTGCTCCCGGAAAGCGGTATAGTGATGGACGATGTCCAGGAACGTCTTCCCGAGTTCTATCAAAGGCTAATGGACATGGGATGGAACTGTTTTGCCCCTCAACCTTGCCGAGCAAATGAGCAATGGGTGAGGGAGTTTTACGCCAACCTCCCAGCCATCAAGTTAAAAAAGCCCAAGATGAGAATTCGGGGCAAAATGGTGCACTTTGGGGCTGAAGTTGTGAATGACTTCTATCATTTGCCAAACCACGACATGACCCCATTCAAGCAAAAAGACCGTGCGTCAGGGGAAGAGTTGGTGTCCAAATTATGCCCGGGTGCAGATGTTCCATGGGCAGCTGAGAAGAAGGGGATCACATCAAAAGAATTCACTGCCGAAGCGAAGATATGGCCGGCCATCATATGCAGCCGTATCTCCCCTGTTTCAAACATATGGAACGTCCCGGTCACAAGAGCCCAGATGATAGCCTGCATCCTTGACGGTATTCAGCTGAATGTTGGTGAGCTCTTCATCAATGAACTGATGGAGTATCGGATGCAGAACAGTCCTTCATTGATATTCCCATCGCTCGTCACTGAGCTGTGGCAGCTTGCTGGGGAGGAAGAGGCTCTAGGGGACAATTGGATAGATCCGGGAAAGCCGCTGCATCCGTTGAAGAAGAGAGGAGAGGGCGGCGCAGTGAAGAGCAAAAAGAGAAAGTTGGGTTCTTCTTCTCACGTAGATCCGAGTAGTCAGCCATCCTCCTCTGCAGGAGGACCATTTGCTATGCTCAGTGACGAGATGCGAGTGATTCGCGAGTTAGTAGTTGGCCTTCCCCAGGGACCTGGGGAGACATCTGAGGGACCTGCTTACATTTCAAAGAAAGAGTTCCAGAAATACATTGAAGATCAAAGGAAGCAGGGGGATCATCTCAAGGCACTGGAGAAAGCGTACACTGAGCTGGCCAAGAAGCATGGTGAGTTGAGCACTTCCCACAGCAGTCTAGAAAAGGCACACACCCAGATGGTAAAAAGGGAGAAGAAAAGAGATAAATTCTTTTCTCTCATGTGGAAGGGTGTGAAAGGGTTGTGGAAGGTCCTAAAGCCTCAGGACCGGATACCATCGACCAGGGCTGCGGATGATGATGATGTTCCTGTTGCTTGGCCCGAGGAAGAAGGCGAGGAGGATGATTCTGACTCAGACAGCGAGGAGAGCAGTTGATGCAGTATCCAGGGAGCACTTTCCACCATTTTCTACTCTATTATGTTTTGTTGCATTGGGGACATTGCAACATCTTTAGTTGGGGGTGGCTTCTTGTATAACTGTTGTTTTAATAAATTTTGTGGATATACGGCAGATTGGTACTGTGTTTGTTTTCATTTTGTTATTAGTATATTTATATGTCATGTGTTATATTAGTAAGTTGATATTAGTATGTTTAGTTACTTGATGTTTATTAGCTTCTTAATTTTTTTTTATTTAGTATGATTTATGTTAGTGGCGATATCCTTGGTTTTCTTGATACCACGGTTCTTTTTCCAAGGATGCCAATTTTCTTCTTGAACCGGGTAATTGTAGAAATTTTTTGAAGACTTTTCCCGATGATGGATAGATTGACAACTTTCTTAAGGGAATGAGTCTTGTAGTTAGAATTAGCTTTTGTTAATTTAGGAAAATAAACGGTTTTAGTTGGGATTTGTGCCCATTGACCAAGTTGTGGCTTGCTTGGTACCAACATAAATTAAACCTCGGCATATGAATTTTTGGTTGTTGAAAAAGAAAAATGATTGAAGTAAAGATGTCATGACTTTTAGACTCAAATTTTGGCTCTTTAATTCACTAAATAGCTTCCTCTACGCTATATTTGTAACCTCTTTGAGTCATTTGTTTCAATTGGATTTTGGATTTGTATTCCACTTGAGTTTTCATGTGCCATGTGTGGTGAGATTTACTGTGAGTTCTTTTGCATTACTTGTAGTCTAGAACTTGCCCGGAATGTGCTTCAAGGCGAAATTATAGACTACTTGATTTGAAAAATGATATTAGGCCTTCCTTCGACCACTAGTATGCCTTAAAATTCCTACCCTTGAATATGTTCCCTAGTCAACCCATTTTGAGCCTTTAACCTTATTCGTTGGCAACCATATTACGAGCTTAAATCCTTTGTTCTTAATTGATCTAGCTTGTAGCACCGTACATCCCTAAGTACTTTGAAAGTGCAAACATAGGCTAAAAGCCTATGTTTGGGGGTGAAGGTTGGAAAAGTTGTGATATGGAAGTTGTTTGAAATGGTGGAAGGTAGAAAAAAAAATATATGAAACCTTCCTTGACTTTGAAAAAAAAGAAAGAGAAGTATACAGAACAAAATGATAAAAAGTTGTGAATAAAGGGAAGACTAGGTGTGGAATGAAAAGTGAAGAAAGGATGGAAAATATTTTTGAAGGAAGTGGACTTTAATTGTAAATTGTGTAGTGCTTGGGGAGGTTTTGAGTCACTTTAACAAAAAATTGTGCCCTACCTTAACCAAAAGCCTAAACTACAATCCTTTAAGTCCTAATTGATTTTGAACCGAGTTGTCTACATTAGTGGAGGAATACATGAAGGGCAAGCCTATGGTACTACTTGTATGAATTTGAACATCTTTTTGAGAGAGAGTTAATTCTTTCCATTTGATACCCCATTGTTGTTTTGAATTAAGATTTATGAGTCTGGGATCCTCTCTTAAATGTGAGGGCACATGAAATTTGAGTTGTGAATTTAATCCCATTTTCAATTGGAAGGAATGACCAAAGAAAGTTGAGTGTGTTAGAGAGGCAAATTTTGAAGCTTTAGTGTCATGACTTGATTGCTACTTTGATTTGCATTAGTATTTGAGCACTTAAAGTATAATGAAATTCATGAGAAGTGCTTGATAATTCATATGCTTGGGAGTAATTGTTGATACCAATCGAAGTCATGCTGTTGTGCTTATTGTAGATCTTTTTGGCTTGGCATGTTAAGGATATATTGTTGAGTTAGCCACTTGGGAGGAGATTTTGTCGCTTTCATTGCTTGAGGACAAGCAATAGTTTAAGTTTGGGGGTTTGATAAGTTGGTATTTTACCAACTTATCTTATCTTTAAACCTATATTTTTGCTATGTTTGAGGGATAAAATCGTGTGTTTAATGTCATTTACTTCTATTTTACAGGGTGTATGTGATTTAGAAGTAATGGTGAAGAAACCAAGTGAAAACAAGTCAAAAAGAAGCTTAAAAGAAGAAAAATCTGGGCAATGCCCAGATAGGTCACAATTGCGACAAGATGCTTGGGACATGCGAAGTATGTCAAAGCAGGCAGTATTCGCAATTGCGAAGGACACTTCGCACATTCGAAGTCAACTGAGAAAGTCAGTCTTCGCAAATGCGAAGAGGACTTCGCAAATGCGAAGTCAACTGAAACAGTCAACCTTCGCAAATGCGAACATGAGCAGTCTAGCCAAGGTTGGGAATTGCGAACTTTTGTTCGCAATTGCGAAGATCGAGCTTCAGGCCTGGGCAATTCTGGAATTTCATATTTTTTATCCCCAAACCATTTTTATACTCGTCCAAGCAGATATTTTTAGATATCTTTGGCATATCTCTTCATATCTTTGGCTTATTTTCAGTTCTTAGGGCTAGAGAGAACAAGTTTTGGAAGTTAGGGCTTTGCACACACACTTTGGTCTTGAAGATTGAAGCTTTTGGTTGAGGATTTCTTACCCATTTATGTTGCTTTCTTCATTTCCTTGCTTTGTATTGTATATCTAAGTGTGTAGTATTTTATTCAACACTTAAATCTTATTTATGGAAATATTCATGTTTAAAGTGTGGATTAAATACCTTGTTGTGCTTATGTATTGAATGATTTTTATTTATTTATGAAGTGAGTTGTTGTTACTTTAATTATTCTTGTTCTTTTATGTTTCCAAACGGATTAGCTAACCCTAGGACTCGCCAATTAACTCCGAATTAATTTTGGAAAAGATAATTTGGGGTTGGGAAAGATTAATTAACAAGAACTTGAGGTGTTAACCCTCATTTTATAGATTCTACCTAGGGATAGGATTGAACTACTTGTAGCCATTCCGGGTGTGCTTAATCTCTTAATTGTTTTAGGGATAATTCAATTAGAAAGTCTTTTTAGTCTTCGGAAGAAGCTAATTAAGAATTATTACCCGTGGCTAATTAACATAAACTCGCTCATATTTGTAAAATCATGAAATACATTGGATCGTTACTTGAGTGTAATTCTCGATGCAACCTTACTTGTAGCCATTGATCATTTTACTTGCTTTCTAGGTTAGTTTACATTTCCGTATTGGATATAAAACATTTTCAAAACCAAGTTCTTATTGTTTGGCATTGCGCGATAAGCGATAATTTTCTTACGTTCCTAATCGCCTACTCATTGTTCCCTGTATGATTCGACCCCGACTCATAGTTGGGTAAATTATATTGCATGCGACCGTGTCTATTACTTTTTAGTAGTGGATTTGGACGTTATCAGCCGCCTCGAATAATGCAACTCACCTAGCCCCCAAATCATCCGTGCTGCTACGCCCAGTAGGCCGCTAGAGTTACATATACCTGTGCAACAAAAATGCACAGAAGTGTAGTATGAGTACGTAAACAACGTGTACTCAATGAGTATCCCGCCTAATCTCGAAGAAGAAGAGACGAGATAGTCGACTTCGACACATACTAGTGGTCCAACAATGGGGTCAGTAATACATTAAATTATGGATTTCTATAAACAAGATTCTAGTCCAAATAGAGGGAAAACAAGTAGACAATTAATTTCTTTTATATGAAGTTTTTCCCCAAAATTTCCTTTTCATTATTTATCCAATTATTTTCAAGCCATGAAGAGGCAATAACAACTTAAATAAGCTCAAGGCAGCAATACAAGCATGCACATATTATGCCGAGGCGACGGCCCGATCCAACAGAAATAAACTGTGCACTTGCCGAGGGTCAACGACGCGCCTATAGATGCATCTATTTAATCTGCCGAGGCGTTCGGCCAGTTCCATAATAAACACATAGACATTAATCAAGAAGTCCGCACGGAGTAAATATCCAATGAAAACAAGTCCTCTTTTAACCATTTAAGAAAAATGAAGTTTTATCCGTTTAGAAATTTATTTACTAATTTGATGTGATTTAAGCAAATTCAAGCCGTCAAGAGGTTCATAAATAATCCAAGAATAGCATGCTTTTGGGTCCTAACTACCCGGACAATAGCATAATAGTAGCTACGCACGGACTCTCGTCACCTCGTGCGTACGTAGCCCCCGCAAATAGGAGCACATAATCAATTATTTCACCTATGGGGACAATTTCCTCTTAGAAGGTTAGAAAGGAGACTCACCTCGCTTCGAAGGTCCATAACCGGCATTCCACGCCCTTCTGAAGACTCGAATCGATGCACCACGCTCCAAAACTAGCCAACGGTTACGCAAATCCATTAATATATGCTCAAATATTCATTACAATCTGATTTATAGCAATTCCTAACTCCGATCGAAAAGTTGACCAAAACGCCCTCGGGACCACGTGCCCAGAATCCGAAATTTTTCGAAGATAAAGATTAACCATGACCTTAGGAACTCAAATATATAATTTTCACTAAATTCCATACTCAATATCATGGTCAAATTCGAAGAAATGCCAATTTCTAGGTTTTCCACCAAAACCTAAATTTTTCTATAATTTCCTTGCCTAAATCCATGTATAAACTTTGTATTTAACTCAAAGCTAGCATAAATTACCTACCTCATGATGAGTGACGAAAATGGCACCTCAAAGCTGCTCCCCATCGACTCCAATGGAAGAAAATGGGGTTGAAAGGAACCCAACCCCGAATATTAAAAGACCTCACTCCCTCAGCTGTTTCCGCACCTGCGGTCCCTTGACCACTTCTGACGGTTCCGTACAGGTTCCGGTTAAAATGCCGTCATTTGCGGTCTCCCTAGGCCGCCCTCTTTCACTTCTGCGATACTTGCCTTCCGCAGATGCGGTCCCGCTTCTGCGGAACTCTGACCGCATCTGCGGTCCACTCCAAGCCGCTCACTTCCGCTTCTGCGACCACCTTTCCGCAGATGCGGTCCCGCTTCTGCGTAACCTTGACCGCATCTGCGATCCTCAAGCCTTTGACCAAAAATCGCATCTACGGCTCCCTTTCTGCTTCTGCGGGGCCCCTTCTGCGGTTAGCCCACCGCAGAAGCGAAAATACCAGCAACCAGATCCTTCAGCTGTCCAAAAATCCCAATTTCGTCCGTTAACCACCCGGAATCCACCCGAGGCCCCCGTGACCCCAACCAAACATACCAACCAATCCTAAAACACATTATGGACTTGCTCGAGTCCTCAAATCGCATCAAACAACACTAAAATCATGAATCGACCTCCAATCCAAACTTAATAAACTTCAAAATTTCAAACTTCTATTTCCGATGTTTAAACCTGTCAAATCACGTCCGATTGACCTCAAATTTTGCGCACAAGTCATATTTGACATTACCGACCTATTGCAACTTCCAGAATTGGATTCCTACCCCGATATCAAAAAAGTCCACCTCCGGTCAAACTTCTCAAAAACCTTCAAATTTCTATCTTTAGCCAAATGGCTCCAAAATGACCTACAGACCTCCGAATTCACTTCCGGTTGCGCTCCCAACTCCAGAATCACCATACGGAGCTATTCTCAGACTCGGAATCCCAAACGGACATCGATAACACTGAAATGCACTTCAAGCCAAACTTAAGAAATTTCTTCAAAAATGCTAACTTCCACAATAGGCGCCAAAACGCTCCCGGGGTATCCAAAACCCGCACCGGGCATACGCCCAAGTCCGAAATCATCATACGAACCTGCTGGAACCTTTAGATCCGGATTCCGAGGTCGTTTTCTCAAGAATCCCATCCTAGTTCATTCTTTCAACTTTAAGCTTCCGATATGAGAATTCTCTTTCCAAATAAACTCTGAACTTCCCGAAATACAATTCCGACCACGCGCACAAGTCGCAATACCTAAAATGAAGCTGCTCACGGCCTCAGGCTGCTGAACGGAGCGCTAGAACTCAAAACGACCAGTCGGGTCGTTACAGCTAATTAACATAAACTCGATGATATTTATAAAATCGTGAAATCATTGGATCGTTACTTGAGTGTAATTCCCGATGCAACCATACTTGTAGCCATTGATCATATTACTTGCTTTCTAGGTTAGTTTACATTTCCGCATTTAGGTATAAACTTTTTCTAAACCAAATTCTTAGTGTTTGTCATTGCGCGATAAGTGATAATTTTCATACATTCCTAATCGCCTACATATTGTTCTCTGTGGGATTCGACCCCCACTCATAGTTGGGTAAATTATATTGCATGCGACCGTGTCCATTTACTTTTTAATAGTGGATTTGGACGTCATCAAAATTGGCGCCGTTGCCGGGGAACAATTTAGCGCAATTTAGGTTGTTTGAGAAATAAGTGTAAGTGCTTTGGTCCAAACTTGTGAATATTTGTGTAATTATTTTTCTTACCTTGGTCTATTTTTCGTGTTTGCTTCTTGTTTATTTTCTTATTTTTAAAAAATGGCATCATATAATGAAAATCGGTCGGATGGTAGTTGTTCATACTTTGATGACCCTTGTCCTTATTGTGGAGGACCACACTCGTGGCAAAATTGTTTAAATTCTCCCGGGGGTGGATTATGCGCACAATATCAAACCCATGAGTAGAGTATTTGTGATAAGTGTGGTTTTCAAAATGGTCATTGGGATGATTGTGCTTGTTTGTCCTTCCCTTCCCGAAGCCCCCGCTATGATGATTCTACTTTTTATGATGAAAATTATAGGGCTATGGAAGTGGAAGAAGTTGAGCATGGTCGAAATGGAGAGTTCAAGCTCATGTTGGAGTGCTTACTTGAAGGAGGAAACAAAGAACAAAGTGCCTTGGAGGAGCTTTTGGAGAATAGTCTCAAAAATGACTTGGCACTTGCGAGGTTGCACTCACAAATGGGAGAAATGCTTGAAGCTTTAGAGGTCCAAAAAGCCTCGGAAGTTAATGAGAGCTAAGAATTTTTCTTAGATGTGGAAGCCGAAAATCCTTCCTTGGCACTTGATCAAAACCAAGAAGAACTCTCAAATGCTCAAAATGAGAAGATGATGCTCATGTTGGAGACCATTCTTGAAAATGAGGAGAAGCACAACTTTGCACTCGAGGACTTGAAACAGGGCTTTACTTACAATGATGAACACATCCACACTTTGGATGATCAAATGAAAATATTGGTTGAGGCTCGCTATGCTCACCAACTAGAGAGAGTGGAAGGAAGCCTAGAAGAATCCAATTCCGCGGAACAAAGTGAGCTTTACTTTGAGGAATAAGGAATTGAACATCCGCCAACCGACTCCATGAGTGTTAATAATGCCATGAAAAATATGGAATTAGAGTCAACAGGTGTAAATGAAAAATTGGTTGAAATTGACTCTAGTTCGGGGGAAAAAAAGGATGTCAAAATCCGGGAAAAATTGCATGTTGGAGGTTTGAAGTCACATTCCAAGTATTTTTCAACATTGGAAATGTGTGGTGATATGGGAATTGAACTACACGAGTCAATGAGGGATTGCGAGGAGGAAAGGCAACAACCATAAATCTTACAATTTGAGGGAACAAGAAGGCAAAATGACATTCCTCACATGAAAGCCAAGAAGTGCAAAATGAAGAAATTAAGTCTTGGATTGATCATCGACTTACCACCCCCATCGCTCGTGGTCACAAGCTTGGTACCAAGCTAGGTGCCCAGTTCATATCATCCAAGTGGCGAGAAAAGTGGTAAAGTTGACTTGAGTCGTGTCACGACGTTAAATGCGGCGCTTGGTGGGAGGCAACCCATTCTTTTTCAAAAATTTTAATCGTTTTTGAAATTTTCTTTTTTTGAATAGCTTAGAATATTATTTGTAACTAATCTTTCAAGTTTTAGATTTTTTGGAGTTGATTTGAGTAGGTCGGAGTGGTCCGGAGAGCCAAAACCACTAGCTGCCAGAACTATTGAAGTGCAGAAAAACACATCTCTTCGCGTTCGCGTGTGTGCCTCACGTTCGCATAGGTGTAGATAACTTTAACCCTTCGCGTTCGCGTGCAGATAACTCGCGTTCGCGGCCACTGGAAATGTTTACCCTTCGCGTACGCGGACCACCCTCGCAAACGCATAGGGTCGGGTAAGTTTAAAATGCAAAAGGCTACTGGAAATGACAATTCACCCCCCCCCCCCGCGCTCTAAACAACAGTCTCCTCTACTTCTTAAGCCCCAAAAAAATCAATTCACCCATACTCCTCAAGTTTCTTGCAATTTTTAATCTCCATTCTCAAAGTATGTAATTTCTTCCATCTCCTCTTAAATCTTTCTTCTCTTTCTTGGTTTTAAACAATGGAAGAACATCCATGGTTGTTGGTGCTTAAGGTTCAAAAATTTTATGGTCTTAAATGTCAAATGTGTGTGTGAAATTCGTTGTGCTTGTTGGGTGAGATTGGTTGAGTATGAGTGGTTGTTTTTAAGAAAATTTTTGGCAAGATCTGTGCATAAATTTTCTGTAAATGAACAAATAATAGTGGGCACCCCAACTGTATGAAGAAAAGCCTGAAAGAAAAAATGTTCTGGGCGAGGAAGATGACCTTCGCGAACGCGAGGGTCTTCCCACGAACGCGAAGGCAAAACAGTAGGGGCAGAAAATTTAGACCTTTGCGAACCCGATGGCCTTCTCGCGAACGCGAAGGTCTGGGTCTGGGCAAAAAAAATTTGCTCTTCGTGAACTCGATGGTCTGCTCGCGGACCTTTTTCGCCCATTTCTTTGGCCTAAATACTTCCTAATACATTGTTTTAAGTGTCTGTATGAGCTTTTAACATTGTTGGTCTATTTTGTAGGTTCTTTGGGCTTAAAATGGATCCGGAACATAATGAAATTGCACAAGAACATGTCTTTGGACCTGGACAAGAGGAAGCCTTTGATCGTGAGCGGTTTCTATCTGCAGCATGTGAGCGGAGATACGATGAACTCTTGTCCAAGACCATCGTCCGGGAAAGATGCATAATCTTGGAAAAAGTTGAAGCTAAAATGACAGGCTTCTACACGCGCTTGATAGAGAGCAGGTGGATTTGCTTTGCTGAGCAACCAAATAATTCCAACCACACATTAGTTCTGGAATTCTATGCAAATGCCTTGATGACCGACTTCCAAGGTGCCTTTGTTACTACTGTGCGGGGTGTGCAAGTCCACTTCAGCCCTGAGATAATAAATGGTGTTTATGGCCTCCCCAATGATGACAACGAGGTCTACATAGACAGAGCCAGAGCAGGAGGAAACCAATGGCTAGTGATAATTGCTGGCAACGAGGTCTACATAGATAGGGCACTGATAATTGCTGCTATCATGGATGGACTACCTGTGAATGTGGGGGAACACATTGTACGAGAAATTGAGAAAGCCACTCATGGGAGGTCCAAGAGCATGTTCTTTCCATCCTTGATCACTAGACTTTGCTATGATGCTGGGGTGCCTACACGCCCCAATGATGTTGAGAAAGGTCCAGGAAAGCCGATGATCCATCCCTTGCTGAAAAGGGGACCCATTGACAAACAGAAAAAGAGGATAATTGATGTTGCTTCCTCTTCATTTGGGCAGATCTCCGAGGCCACCACTGATCCCGCCGGATCCTTTGCACCTTCATCAGGGACCTTTGACCCTATGGGACCACTCCAGTCCGGTCCTCACACTATGCGCCACTTGTCCAGCCAGATATATGGAGTAGATGCGCATGTTAGGCAGCTTATAGCTGGCCTTCCCACTGGCCCACCTGGGGCTGGCACATCTACTTGGACTGCTGCCCCACCATCCATGGCAGATTTGGTCAAAGAGCAAAAAGAAATCACGGGCAAGATGGAGGCCATTAACACCAGGATGGAGAACATGAGTTGCCGGCAAGAAAATATTGAAAAGAGGAAGAGAAAGTTCAAGGAGCATGAGAAGAAGTAAAGCAAGTTGTTGTCCAAGATGATGCAAAAGCTGAGCACATTTTGTGGGTCACATGAATCGGAGGATGAGGATGATGCAGGCTTGGAGCTCAAATTTCCCACCACCTCTAGTTCCGACTGATGCAGTATTCAGGGAGAACTTTCCACCATTTCACTCTATCATTTAGTTGCATTGTGGACATTGCAACATCTTTAGTTGGGGGTGGCTTCTTGTATAACTCTGGTTCTAGTATAATTGTGGATATACGGAAGATTGGTATTGTAGTTGTTTTCATTTTGTGATGTGTTATATTCGTATGTTTATTAGCTTCTAAATTTTTTATTAGCTTCTTAAATTTTTTTTTAGTTACTTGATGTTTATTAGCTTCTTAATTTTTTATTAGCTTCTTAATTTTTTTTAGTATGTTTTATGTTAGTGGCGATATCCTTGGTTTTCTTTATACCACGGTTCTTTTTCCAAGGATGCCAATTTTCTTCTTGAACCAGGTAATTATAGAAAAATTTTATCGATTTTTGTCGATGATGGATCGATAGACAACTTTCTTAAGGGAATTAGTCTTGTAGTTTAAATATAGCTATGTTAATATTAGGAAGAACAAATGGTTTGGGTTGGAGTTTGTGCCCATTGACCAAGTTGTGGCTTGCTTGATACCAACATGATTTAAACCTCGGCATATGAATTTTTTGATTCTTGAAAAAGAAAAATAATTGAAGTAAAAATGTCATGACTTTTAGACTCAAATTTTGGCTTTTGATTCACTAAATAGCTTCATATGCTATACGTAACCTCTTTGAGTCATTGGTTTCAATTGAATTTTGGATTTGTATTCCACTTGAGTGTTCATGTGCCATGTGTGGTGAGATTTATTGTGAGTTCTTTTGCATTACTTGTAGTCTACAACTTGCCCGGAATGTTCTTGAAGGCGAAATCATAGACTAACTTAATTTGAAAAATGATATTAGGCCTTCCTTGGACCGCCATTGTGCCTTAAATTTCCTACCCTTGAATATTTTCCCTAGTCAACCCATTTCGAGCCTTGTTCTTTGGCAACCATGTTACAAACTTTATTTCGTTGTTCTTAATTGATCTAGCTTTTGGGACCCTACCTCCCTAAGTACTTTGAAAGTGTAAGCATAGGCTAAAAGCTTAAGTTTGGGGGTGAAGGTTGGAAAGTTGTGATATAGAAATTGTTTAAAAAAAGGTGGAAGGTAGAAAAAAAAATGAAACCTTCCTTGATTTTGAAAAGGAAAGAAAGAAAAAAAATAGAATAAAATGATAAGAAGTTGTGAATAAAGGGAAGACTAGGTGTGGAATGAAAAGTGAAGAAAGGATGGAAAATGTTTTTGGAGGAAGTGGACTTTAATTGTAAACTTTGTAGTGCTTGAGGAGGTTTTGAGTCACTCTAACCAAAATTGTGCCCTACCTTAACCAAAAGCCTAAATTACAACCCTTTAAGTTCTAATTGATTTTGAACCAAGTTGTCTACATTAGTGGAGGAATACATAAAGGGCAAGCCTATAGTACTACTTGTATGCATTTGAACATTTTTTTTTGAGAGAGAGTTAATTCATTCCATTTGATATCCCATTTTTGTTTTGAATTAATATTTATGAGTGTGGGATCCTCTCTTAAATGTGAGGGCACATGAGATTTAAGTTTGGGGGTTTTATAAGTTGGTATTTTACCAACTTATCTTATCATTAAACCTATATTTTTGCTATGTTTGAGTGATAAAATCGTGTGTTTAATGTCATTTAATTCTATTTTACAGGTTGTATGTCATTTAGAAGTAATGGTGAAGATACCAAGTGAAAACAAGTCAAAAAGAAGCTAAAATGGACAAAATGGGGCCTGCCAGTGATTTGCTCTTCGCGAACACGAAGAAGCAGGAAAGCTAAACCTTCGCGAACGTGAAGTACACAACGCGAACGCGATGTATCAGAAACCAAACCTTCGCGAACGCGAAGGACCAAACGCGAACGCGATGTATTATAAACCAAACCTTCGCGAACGCGAAGGACCAAACGCGAACGAGATGACTGAGGCAAGCAAACCTTCGCGAACGTGAAGGTGTGATCGCGAACGCGATGAAGAAACTGGGCGTGAAAACTGGGCAGTTCTGGAATTTCACATTTTTGACCCCCAACACTTTAATACCCAAACCAGCTCATTTGTAAAACATCTTTGGCAATATCTGAACATATTTAGCATATTTTTGAGTTCTTAGACTTAGAGAGAACAAGGTGGAAGCTAGGGTTTTTCCCACACACTTGGTCTTGAAGATTTGAAGCTTGTGGTTAAGGATTTCTTACCCATTTATGTTGCTTTCTTCATTTCCTTGCTTTGTATTGAATATTTAAGTGTGTCGTATTTAATTCCAACACTTAAATCTTGTTTATGGAAATATTCATTATTAAAGTGTGGATTAAATACCTTTTTGTGCTTATGTATTGAATGATTTTTATCCTTTTATGAAGTGAGTTATTGTTACTTTAATTATTCTTGTTCTTTAATATTTCCAAAGGGATTAGATAACCCTAGGACTCGCCCATTAACTCCAAATTAATTTTGGAAAAGATAATTTGAGGTTGGGAAAGATTAATTAACAAGAACTTGAGGCGTTAACCCTCATTTTATAGATTCTACCTAGGGATAGGATTGAACTACTTGTAGCCATATCCGGGTGTGCTTAATCTCTTAATTGTTTTAGGGATAATTCAATTAGGAAGTCTTGTTAGTCTTCGGAAGGAGCTAATTAAGTATTATTACCCTTGGCTAATTAACATAAACTCGTTCATATTTGTAAAATCATGAAATACATTGGATCGTTACTTGAGTGTAATTCCCGATGCAACCATACTTGTAGCCATTGATCATTTTACTTGCTTTCTAGGTTAGTCTACGTTTCCGCATTTAGGTATAAACATTTTATAAACCAAATTCTTTGTGTTTGGCATTGCGCGATAAGTGATAATTTTATTACATTCCTAATCGTCTACATATTATTCTCTGTGGGATTCGACCCCGACTCATAGTTGGGTAAATTATATTGCGTGCGACCGTGTCCATTTACTTTTTAGTAGTGGATTTGGATGTCATCAATGGATTCCAGGCGAAGTCCTTGACCTGCCCGGCTGGGTCCAGAGGCTGGTGACCCATTCGTCTTGTGATGAGCGTCGGTAGCGAGTTGTATTCCGTGCAAGATGGGGAGCGAAATACCAAGGTATGCGCGCACGCTGTCTTTGCCTTGGCCTTCGTATATTCGTGGTAACATCCCCCCCCCCCCCCTTCTTTTGTATCGGCTTTGCCGTTTGTAGGTGTTGGGCAGTTCTTCGGGACGATGCAATGCTGTTGTGACGGGGAGAAAAAAGCGTCGGCCTCCGAGCTGAGGGACGACGATTAAAGTGTGATGGAGCTTTTAGTGGTGCTGAACGGGCCCGTATCTTTGAGGAGAGGGCATCGTCCGAGCCTGCTGTTCCCGGAGTATCAGATTCTCGGGCGGCGGTTACTCCGAGTGAATATGCTCTGCTCGAGGTTGGTTCTCCTGGGGCCGAAGAGGTAGGATCAATAGGATTGTGTTCTGACTTCGAGAAAGTCCGTCGACTTCACTTCGAGGTGATTTTAGGCGCATTTTTCCTGTATTTCGCGCCCTCCTCCCTTTATTGAGTTTTCCTTTTGCAGGCATGTGATAGGCTTATGTCTGAGCTGCTCCGTTAGGGGGCCAGGTTCCAAAAAATCCTGGACGAGGGTGAGTCCCTTAGGCTCCTTAGTGAGGAGAAGGAGGCTGAGTTCCTGTATTGGCGATATGAGGCGTACCGGAGCTCAAACTATGAGAGCTATTTGATGGAGCAGGTAACTTCCTGTAGTACGCGCTTTGCTCCTTTCTGACCTTAAGGTTGACCCATTTTGTTATATCAGCTGCAGAAGAAGGCGGAGGCCCTAGAGTACCTCAAAGGCAACGTCGACCGCCTCGGAATTGCTTGTGGGGAGCTAAGGGTTCAAGTGCAGGCTCAAGCTTTGGAGGAGATAGGTGCCTCGGCCAAGGTCCCTGCCTTCGAAGTCCAACTCCGCTTGACTCGTGACAACGCCAAAGTTCAAGCGGATATGATTGGGAAACTTGAATTTGATCTCTCGAAGATCAGAGCTGAGATAATTGATGCCCGGGCTGAAGTGGCATTAAGCCGAACCAAGGCTGATCAGGAGATGGCGATTCGTATGAAGGATGCTGCTGATGCCCAAGCCGAGGTGAAGCGAGCCCTCAACCGGGAGAAGAGGATCGAGGAATATGTTTGTTGCAGATCCCGAAGAGAGGTACTCGAGGAGGTCGCTGCAAGGGGATTCGTTCTCTCAGAAGAATTGGCTTGAGCAAGGGCGGACGAGCGTGACGCTCGGTCACTTCTCGCTACGACGTGGAGGGCAAATTTGGCAAGCTGTAGCCCTTTGGTGCGGAGTGTAGATTTTGCCGTTTTTCCGCTTTGTATTTGATACTTGTAGAGCATGTTTGTAGATGGAGTGTGCGTCTTTTTTGCGTATGTAAGATAAGAAGAAACTTGAAGCTTTATCTCTTCTGCATCTCTTTCTGTATTGCTTTCTACCAGGCGGGCTGGTTTTGGAGTCTGGCGGGATCCTCATAGGTCCGGAACTGATCGAGCAGGCCCGGAGGCTTTTGAGTGCAATCCTTGATGAGAGTGGGCGTCGGGGACTCCGTGTTTTTCCTAGCGGTTTAGGCTTAGTCTCCGAGTCAGGCCTTGACTCGAGCTTGCCTGACATTAAATCTTCTACGCTCGTGCGGGCAAGTAGTAATTGTTCTTATTTCTTGCCCTCTAGCATTTTCTCTTTCAACTATTTTAGGTCCAGTCTCCGAGTCGCATTGCAACTCGAGCTTCAATTGACCCTCAAGCTCTTTCCTGCCTGCATGGGCGGATGGTGACGGCCTTTTGTGCTTCGGGTCGAAGTGACCTTATAGGCGCGTGGCCCGGAGACTCACTCGGCTGGCGATAGTGGCATTTATGCCGTGCCCTTAAGCATATTGCAGTTTAACTATTTCGGGTCCAGTCTCCAAGTCGCGTTGCGACTCGAGCTTTAATTGACCCTCAAGTACGTTTGGTTTTCTGACTGGCGATAGTGCCTCTTATGCTATTTTGATCGTTGAGACCTTTTGATATGTGGCCCGGAGGCTTGCATAGTTAACTATTTTGGATCCAATCTCCGAATCGGGTTACGATTCGAGCTTATTTTAATCCTCAAGTTGTCAATTTTCAAGCTGGCAACAACTGCTCTTACGCTGTCTGGCCGTAGAGACCTTTTAGTGCGCGGCCCATAGGCTCGTTTGGGTGGCGGCAATGGCTCTTACGCTGTTTTGCTAGTGGGCCTTTTGTAGGCTTTGTTTTCCGCTCGTTAAGGTCTTTTGAAATATTTTTGCCTGACCCGTCGGCGGTTTTGGAAGAACCTCGATTTCAAGTCATTGTCGGTAATGTTTTGAGCACCTCAAAAGGTTCATAGCTCATAGGTCGAGTAGATCGACGCCTTGTGATTTTAGAGCCGACATGGTCGGAGCTCGTTTTTTCCTGTTGAGGGAAGCCTATTTTAACCGGTTCTTTCTGAAGTATATTTAGAGTAGTGGCCTGCGATTTTGTTTAGCAACAGTCGGGCGTCCCCGAGTCGCGTTATTTTGGCTGTATCAGCCGTTTTGACCGTAGTCATGTGTGTTTGGCCGGAGTCGTTTTTTGATCCCGAGTGATAGTTTAGGCATCTACACCGAGGGTATGCCCTTTAGGTATTCTTACAAATGCGACGTATAGCCTAAACTTCGGGATTTTCATGCTTGTTGAGGTCTTACAGTTTGTCATGCCTATTGAGGTCTTACAGTTTGTCATGCCTATTGAGGTCTTATAGTTTGTCATGCCTATTGAGGTCTTACAGTTTGTCATGCCTATTGAGGTCTTACAGTTTTGGGTTTTCCAGTGCATGGCGATTGGCGACAGTCTCCAAGTCATCGAGTTTGCTTAGCCTCGAAGGCCGTTACTCGTAAGATAGGAGTTACATTGCTGGATTTTTATGAACCCGGAGTTCCGACCCAGGGGTCGTACGGGTGTCGAGTAGTTGACGTGAAGTCTCCGAGTATTTTGGGACGCATTCGATGGAGATGCCCTTGTCGTGAGTATGCCAAAATCCCCTTTTTTTGAAATATGAGATGCGGAAAGATATTCTTTATTGCTTGGCGTAAATATATGCTGTAAATACATGTTGTCCCGTTGCTGTGAGCTCGGCCCGCGTGGGTGCAGCTCCTCGGACCATCTGGTCCATTTACACGATTCCCTATTAAGACTCAGTCTGCCACCTCTCGGTCATTCCAAGGGAATGGTGCCCTTAAGAGAAGATCATCGCTCGTCGTCTGACCGTAGAAGAGGGACTATGATCTTGTCGGATCCTCTTCTGGGGGTACGCTGCTCCGATAATAATCTTGCTGGCGGGACCCTCTTTGGGTCGGAAGCCCGATCGGGGGAAGAGAGCACGGCGGGCCCTGCTAATGCCTTGGATCTTCGGGTAGAGTTAGAACTTCAGAATGCCCCGGTTGATTGCCTGCATACAGGTTAGTAAAGAAAATATAACAAAGGAGTGAAGTAGTTCTGCCTCGCCGCGGGATGTGTAGGCGATGTTTCGAGGTTTGGTATGTTCCTGTCGTTTCGAGGTGCGAGCCCTAATACAGCCTTCTGCTATGTTTAACCAGGCTTGGCCGAAGATGTGGTTTTGCTTACCCTTTGATCCTTCCAAGGGCGGAGGCATTGATGTCGACGATGCATCATATGGTGAAGAATTTCCTTTCGTCGCGTGTTGCTCCCTGTCGAATATTTTAGTTCCACCCTCTGCGTGGGGTTTCATCCCTTTGGCAGAGTGGGGTTGAGGTCGACTCCGGGCGGCGTGCCCGTTGTCATCTGAATAAGACGTCCGCGTCTTGTGCCTTCTTTGATGGCGCAGGGCTTGGCGTTCTAGCCCGAGCTTAGACGGGCCATATAGAGGGAGCGGTCATTCTGCTTGTTGTGGAGATCGCCGTCTGGAATCCGTCAAAGATTCGAAATGCGGGAGTGACTTGGTTCGTTAGTCCGAATCGCCCCATCGGCTTTGGTCTGACATCGTTGATATACTCGATCAAACCACCTGTATTCATGAACACATGTTTTATTTGGAATAGATCAAATGAGGGAGAGGGTTATCAACGCGTCAATATGAGGCCGAGGCGAAGTCTCGGCGTCCTTTTCCTTGGATGTAAGGGTGTCCTTTTGAATATTTCCCCGGACCCATTTTTCCCCGGCGATGAATACTTTCACTCTACATTTTACGAGTCTTTGAAGGGTGTCGCCACTCCTTCAGTGTCGCGGTAATATGTCGTGGCTTGTCAGCTTCATTCTTCCCGGTCTCCTTCCTCCTTAGGAGCTGGATTCGAGCATGATCGCTCGACGGTACTCGGTGGTGATGTTTATTGACTAGCACGAATGTCGTCCTAAGCCGGTGGCCATTTCTGACACCGCGGCCGCACGCGCCCTGCGGTTCCCGAGCCAGGTTGTGGTTCTTTTGAAGGGGTCTTGATCGAATAGGCCTGAGTTGTCCGGCGTCCCTATTTTCGCTTATGGTGATCACGATGTTTGGTATAGCAATGCTGAAATCGTACTCAGCTGGGCAGGGTTCCCCTGCCGGCTGTGCCTCGTCGAATCTGGTTCCACTGGAGATTCCTCGAGGATGTTGCCCTCGAGCTTTTTCCCTATCGTTGCGAGGTAGGTTTCATCTCGTGTCGTTCCTCCCATCCTCGGCGCATGGATGGTACCTCCATATGTTTGGCATTAGTTTCTTTATCGGGAGTCTGCTTGGATATATCGAGCCTGGCGGGGTTCCCGGACGGTTGTCCATGGCCCCGATTCGTAGCTGGTGTCGGGCACGAGCATCCGACCAGATCTTGGCTGGGTATCTGATTAAGCTTCATTTGAAATGTCCTGGAGTCATCGGGCATGCTTCGTTAAAGCTTCGGGCAAAGGTCTGTGTTGCCCAATAATCCGAAGCCGGGAGCGATCTCATTCGTTCTATTAGAGAATGAGGCGCGGCTTCTCGCGGTGTTTCATTTTTTCTTCGTTTGGCCTCAGGTGTGCCGACCCTCTCGTTACTGCTTCGATAGAACCGGCGCGTGCTTCTGCAGAGGAACATGCTGGTATGGTAAGCGAGTTTGTGAGGTCAGGTGCCAGCTGCGGCGCTGCGTCATGGTTTCTTTCGAGAGTGTTTCCTCGAACTTCTTCAACGAGACGGGCTCGAACTTATCATCTTGAAGGTCGTTGCCTTTGAATGAGCACGTGTTAGTGGTGGTTCACTCGTAGGGATCCGAGGTCCTGTCGCACCTAGGGGGTTTCGGCGTTCCAGATTTCCGTGAAGTGAGTTCCGGGACCGCTTCCTCGGGGGACGATTGCTGTATGAACTTCCACGAACCTGAATCGATCCTTTCGAAGAGATCCCCAAGCATCCTTGCTGCAGCGGGGTCGGTTACCGATCCGTTGTTTCTTGATCACTTCGACGTAGGGAGATGTTTCCGGCGCAACTGTGCTGGGAGTCTCCGGGTGACTTTGCAGCTGAGCGATAGCCAACTGCTGTGCCTACAAAATTTTAAAAATATCGTGAAGACTCACTTCCTGTTCTTTCCGGACCAGGGCTTTTTGAGCTTCCTGTTGGTCGATATGTTGTATGCTACCATCGGTGCGCGAGGCTTCGTCGACCTGTTGCGCGCCTTGCGAACTCGCATCCGCTAGAATCGGCCCAGATACGTGATTGCGGTCGTCTTAACACCACACAATGGTATGAAGAGTGGGTAGCAGTAACTAATACCCGAATAGTGGATCGAGGTCGAAATTCCACATGGAGCTAGTAAAGAAGTTATAATATCGGTCTAGCCTAGAGTTGCGGTTGTGCTTCTAATATCACTTCTAACATTTTTGGTTTTGATTTTTATATCTTCTACTTTAGGACTAATAAATGAAGCTAAATTATGCTATGGATATATTGCTAAGTTGTAATTAATATAGAGAAAGGGACTAGGGTTGTGGTGTTACCTAGGTGGTTAACCAACGAGTAGATGATACTAAGGATAAGATGATATACTTGGGGCTTATGCTATAACCGTTGCACAATTGTACCCACTCTCACACCTCTCGGTAGAGGGAGTGATTTTTGCCCAATTGACTCTCTCGAGACCAATTGGGTAGGCCAATTAGACCAAGCAACTAGGGTTCAAGTAGGGTGATTACTCTCTCGAGATTTAACCCGTTAATTGGGACTACCATTCCTCATGGGTCCATCCTAATTCCTTGTTGGGTCAATTTTGGGGTCATGGACTCTCTTTCTCAAGAAGAGTTAAACCCACAAAGCTAAAATCAGTGTTTGCAACCACCAATTCTAAATTAAAACCTAAAATTAACCCAAATAGCAAACACCCTATATCATCCTAACCTTAGATGGCAACACCAATCAATTACCCACACTAGGGTTGAGCCACAACCCTAGCTAATGGGTTTAGCTAGACTTAATTAAAGAAGAAACAGTAGAAATAGAAGAAGAAATAACCATATTAATTAATAGCTAATGTTAATCTACAATATTCAATGATGAAATAAAGCTAAAATGCCCAAAATAGGCTAAAACATAAGTCTCACGAGCGCAGCAGCTATCTGATATCCAAAACGTGACCTAAAAATGGTAAAATGTCCTATTTATACCTGGCTGGAAAATTGGACAAAAATACCCCTGCGGGTTAGCGCAGACCGCGCAGAAATGTAGCGGGGCTGCGCTAGAAGACGGGCGCGGACCGCGTATAAATGAAGCGCGGCCGCGTGGCAGTACTTTGGCAAAAACACCATCTCTCTGAATCTCATCCACGCGGACCGCACTGATTTGTAGCACGGCCGCGTGGGACTTTTCCTTGAATTTGCAAGCCTCTTAGCTTCACAAGCGCGGACCGCGTAAAAAGGAGCGCGGACCGCGCAGGATGCCCTTGAATGAACCAGTCTCTGAATCTCCTAGCGCGGACGCGTGGCAAAATAGTGCGGTCCGCGCTAGGTCTTCTTGTTCCCCACTTCACTTGGTCTTTGACACTTGGCAGGTTTCACTCCGTTTTGAGCCGATCTTTGACATTTGTCATCTTGTCGCTCAAACCTGCAATCAAGCGCAACTTGTAAGCATTTTGGGACTATTTTGTGGCAATTCATAACAAAAGCAATAGCAAGTAGGGGTATAATCATGTTAAAATCCTAACTTATCCTCCCCCAAACTTAAACCTTTGCTTGTCCTCAAGCAAACAAAATAAGACCCACCCTTAAAAAGGCAATCCAAGAGTTTCCAGCCATCCTAAAGTAACCTCAACAAGCATCAATTGGAACTAACAGTTGCCCTCAATACGAATGCATCATTAACACATTTTAAGCTTTTGAAACTATGGATCAAGTGTGCCACAAGAGCATCAAGGGTTGACACATTTCATCAAAGAGCTTTTCTCAAATACCTTGGTCATTGTGGAACCCAAACTCAAACATCCTCAACTCTCCCTAAGCGAACCTCACCTTTTAGAGTATTGACACACAAACCGAGGTTGATGGGATTTTCACTCAATTCTCTCAAAAAGAAGGTCACAAGTCCGGCTCTAGGTACCATATGCTTGCCCTTTATGTAAGTATCCACTAATGTAGGCTCCCTTCAACTCAAGATCATATAGGGCTTTTGTGGAGTCATTGTGTAGGCTTTTGGGTACGGGTAGTACATGTTTTTGTTCAAGTGGGTTCAATCTTCCCTTAAGCACTTCTTTTGTCTCATTTTGGTACACTTTCTTGACTCATTAGAGTATTCATTTCTCTTTCAAGGGGTTAGAGAGACGCACCGTCGCTCTTTCTTATGCAATTCAACACATTTCTCCTTTTTCTACTTTCTCCACATCCTTTTTCACTTTTGTTTTCTTTGAATCCCCTTTTTGTTCTTATTTACATTGATCTTTCTTTTTGTCTTTTCTTTTCTTTCTTTTCCATTGCCTTCCTTTTCTTTTTGCTTTTGTACCTTTTTACCACATTGTTTCCTTCTTGTCTCTCCCCCCAAACTTTGACTTTGCCATTGCTCAAGGGAAGTGTGGGTGCCAAGAGAGGGTAAAACGGGTATAGGCTTGTAACATTGGTTCATGAAAGAAAAAGGTTTAAGGCTCAAAAGGGTTAACTAGGGAATCATTTCATTGGTAGGCTATGGAAGTGTTCAACTTAGCATTTGGATCAAGGAGAGCCTATAATCACTTCTCAAGTCAAATTTCACCTAGGATTTCGCCTCAACAAATATTCGGGGCAAGTTCTAGACCATCGGCTCGGGACTTGGACTCACAATTCTAATTCTCACCACACACCCTCAAGGATTGCTAAAGATATCGAGTCGAGGGCCCACAACGACCTTACTCATGATTCAAGCACACAATGGTCCAAAAAGACCACATGATGATTGTTTGGTCAACACAAGAGTCTCAAGGCCACGACTTTCACCATACCCTAAACACAACATTATGTCTTTGATCATGGGATCAAAGGCAAATGTGTTAGGCCCAAGTGAAGCTTTGCCTGAGGTACCCTTAACTACGAAATATCAAAAGAAAAGAAAAAAATCAAAAACGGACTCAAACCCTTAAGAAGGTTGTCACGCCATCTATCATTGGGAAGAGCCACCCGGTTCGCACAACACTCTACCCTTGGAAAGAACCGTGGCATTAAGAAAACCAAGGGCTTATTGACAACGCCAAAACCAAAACAAAAGGCTATGAGCCTAAATACCAAGCTAAAAACGAAATTTTTTAACTGAAATAGAAAAACCAAATGAATATGTACAATGGGGAGTAGAATATACAACGGGGATGAATATATACATAAAGTAGAGAAGTAGCCAAAATTAGCAGTTATATACAGGCCAACTATCAAATCTAAAACATAAACTAAAAGTCAAATATATACAATCATCCAAATGTATCAAAAATCAAAACAGTAGGGCGCACCCCCACGAATAAGAGCTGGCATTGTCCCCAACGCCAACTACCAAAATAAGCATAAAAACAGAGAAAGGATATAGAATGGATCCTCAAGCCTGATCCGTCTGCATGGGCTGATCAGTGGTCCCCTGGTCCTCTGTACTGGCGGGAACCTTAGACTGGTTCCCGGCCTGCTGCTGCGCTGCTGCTGCGACAGGGGCCGGGTCATGGACCGGCTGAACATCAGGTGGAGCAGTGGAGGTACCCTCCTGAACCTGTGCTACTCTATCACAACACCCTCAGTGCTAGGAAGCTTCCTCTTCTTCCTTGGGTGCCTAGGCTCCTCCTCCTGTTGTGGCTGTGCTGCTGCTGGATTTAGAGTTGGATCCCCCAATAGCAAGTCTAATGGCATCTGGTCTGCCAAAAGCTTGTCCACATCTGCTCGCAGCTTCTTTACCGACTCCCGAGACGCCCTTGACTTTCTCATTTTCTTATGTTCCTTGGCAAGCTCCTTCAAAGCCTTGCCATGTGAGGCTACCGCCGTAGTCAAGGTGGCCTGGGTCTCCAAAATCTTCTCCTGGTTGGTCAGGAGCTTCTTCAATGTCTCCTCAATGGAAGGAGGAATCTGAGCAATGGCTGGTGCTGAATGTGCCTCAACTGTAGTAGCCAAAATGGACAACTTGGATGTCGCTACTGACATCCAGTTGTTTAGACTGGCTAAAGACTGACTGAGCTGGTGGGCAGTGAACTGATGAGTCTTTGATGAAGGGACTGCCGGGTCAGCTGAAGTAGAAGCACCAGCAATAGAAGACGGGCCCGGGGGCAAAGGCTCACTGGTGGAAGTGGCAGGGATGGAGGATGGTCCAGCAGAAGGCTCTCCCGCAACTGGCTCCTCAGACTTGCCAGTTGGGGCAGAAGTGGGTGGCTGGTACTTTTTGGATTTTGGGTTGTCGGAACCCAACCGGCTATACCATGAATAGGGGCCACCGGTTTTGTCTTGACATCAAAGCGCTTTTTCTTCACCTCCAAATCCCTAAAGTACATGGACAGAGTGTTCGGGAAGGGGTAGTTTGTGTTGGTCTCCTGCCCGACCGCAGAGATCACCCTCGAGATGATGTTTCCCATATTGAGAGGAAGCCCGGCCATGATAGATGCCACAAGAACAGCCCGGGCAAGAGGAACTGAGTGATCATGTGTGGAGGGATCAAGTATACTACAAACAAATGTCAACCAACCCTTTGCTTCAAAATTGAATGTGTTCCAATCTTCTCCCCCGCCTTCAACCATTTTGGAACAGTGCCCGGGGCTGCCAAGTACTCGGCCAACCAGGGATGCACCTCCTCACCCATTGCTAACTTCGCTAAGTATTCTGTTTCATCCTCCTCTTTGAACCCCAAATATTCATTCAAGGACTTCCCATCAAAAACCACCATTTTATCCCGCACCTTTGTCGCCTTTGTGTCCTTAACCACATGAGAAACATTGCAATAGAACTCTTTTACCATATGCTCATTGGCATCAATACACCTCTCCTTGAAGAAGCCCCAGCCATCTCTAGTACGGAATTGCTCTTGCACCTTTGGGTTGAGAGGTAGAAGATCACTGTCAATGAATTGTCTCTCCGGGATCAATTTTTTCACGGGCCACCACTCTCTAAATTTGTGGAATGCTATCTCACTCACAAATCTGTCTGCCCAGGCTCCAGGTTTTCTGGTTCGATCAACTCCCCCGACTTGAGGCTTACCTCCCTCACCATATCCTGCACTCTCCCCTGATAATGAAGCTGTGGGGGAGGTGGAGTATTGTTCCTCACTTCTTGCTACAGACTCATCAGACGAATCCGAAATTACATTGACCGGTCTCTTGGAGGTGGGTGAAGGTGGAGGAGTGTTATGTAATTGGAATGGGTCAGAGGTGTGAGTGGGGGCTGATTCTGAGGTGATGCTCCGGGAGGGTGCATACTCACTCCCCGAAGAGTGGGAGGCAGCCCTATCAGCAGCCCGTATCAGCTTACGGGTCTTTTTAATGTTTGCCCGGGCCTGGGGAGTGAGTTTAGCAATTCTTTTTCCCTTTCCCCCTCGGGAGGAACCACCTCTCCCGGGTTGTTGTTGTTCTGTACCTCCTCGTTTCTTAACCATGATCTGCAAAAATTACACGTCTAACATTGTTAGTTTAAGCACATGCAGT
The DNA here is from genome assembly GCF_001879085.1 of Nicotiana attenuata. NCBI lineage: Eukaryota > Viridiplantae > Streptophyta > Magnoliopsida > Solanales > Solanaceae > Nicotiana > Nicotiana attenuata. The sequence goes on along the minus strand of NC_031991.1, from coordinate 16,399,298 downwards.
GAATTAGATGAATCACACAGGAGGGGAAAACACAGTTAATATGCATAACACAGAAACAGAACACAGGGGCGCGGACCGCGTAGATCTGGGGCGCGGACCGCGCAGGGCATATGCCCCTGGTGAAGCTCTCTGAATCCTACCAACGTGGTCCGCATTGATATGGACCACGGCCGCGTTGGGCAGCGCGGACCGCGCAAAAATGTGACGCGGCCGCGCTGGTTAAAGTAGACACCACAGAAGAAACTACGCGGACCGCGCGAAAATGATGTGCGGCCACGCTGGGCCATTTAAATGAACCGAACTAGGGTTTAGCATTTTGGTCCATTTTTCATCAAATCTTTGGGTCCTAGTTGTCCCTACTCAATTTCTCATATTGAAGTTCATGCCCAATGTTCAAGATAAACACAAAAAAGCTAAGCTAATCATTAAACCTAAGAAAAAATGACAAGAAAATAAGAAGTTATACTACTGGGAAGCAATCACAATAATTAAAAATTAAAACTATGAATGAAATTAGAAAGGAATGTTACCAGGTGTTATGAAGATTCAACTATTTGTAGCAAAGGTCTCAGTGAATAGTGAAAATTTAAGCCCAGGAAGTCAAAGTGCGTAAAGGGTAAAATGAGGCCTAGGGTCTCTATTTACAGAAAAACTGTGGGACCCATCACCTACCTACCAGCGCGGCCGCGCAAAAATGGACGTGTACCGCGCTGGATTTCATTCCTTCACATTGAGATGAGCTTCCCACGCGGACCGCACTGTTTTGTTACGCGGCCGCGTGGGAAACTTCAGAGAGCATGACATTTGGGCCTTCCCAGCGCGGACCGCACAAAAGTGCTCCGCGGCCGCGCTGGAAACTTCAGAGACTCAACACCCCATTGGACCAGCCTACGCGGACCGCACTGTTTTATAGCGCGGCCGCGTTGGCAAACTTCAGAGACCTGACATTTTAGTTCTGTGCTGGTTCAACATTATCCCTGCAACATCTCACAAACCATTAGCTCAAAAATCCTAGTCTATAAAGAAAATCAACGAAATAGAAAAAGACATGGGTTGCCTCCCAAGAAGCGCCTGATTTAACGTCGCGGCACGACGCATGTTACCATCTCATCATTTCAAATGAAGGAGTGCCACCACGTGGATGTCATCAATCTTCCCCAAGTAATGCTTCACGTGATGCCCATTAAACCGGAATACCTCACCATTTTTGTTTTTGAGATCAAGAGCGCCAAAAGGAGTCACAAATACCACTTCAAAAGGGCCACTCCACTTAGACTTGAGTTTGCCCGGAAATAACCTCAACCGGGAGTTGAAAAGAAGAACCATATCACCAACCTTGAATTCCTTTCCCCGAGCATATTTGTCGTGAAGGTACTTCATCTTGTCCTTGTACAAAGACGAGCTGGAGTAGGCATGAAATCTAAACTCATCAAGCTCATTCAATTGCTCCACTCGGAGATTGGCTGCAACATCCCATTCCAAGTTCAACTTCCTCAATGCCCACATAGCCTTGTGCTCAAGTTCCACCGGAAGATGGCAAGCTTTACCAAACACCAACCGATACGGGGACATACCAATTGGAGTCTTGTAAGCCCTCCGATAAGCCCAAAGAGCATCATCCGATTTCTTCGACCAATCGGTCCTATTAGCATTCACCGTTTTGGACAAAATACTCTTTATCTCCCGATTTGAGACTTCCACTTGTCCGCTAGCTTGTGGATGATAGGGGGTGGTCACTTTGAGGTTAACTCCATACTTAGCAAGCAATGAGTCAAAAGCCTTGTTGCAAAAATGGGACCCCCCCCATCACTAATAATGGCCCGAGGAGTACCAAACCTCGTAAAGATACTCTTTTTCAAAAATGCTACAAAACTTCGGGCTTCATTGTTGGGTAGAGCCACGGCTTTCACCCATTTTGAGACATAGTCCACCGCCACGAGAATGTAAGTGTTACCACAAGAGCTCACGAACGGACCCATGAAATCGATTCCCCAAACATCAAAAATATCCACTTCGAGAATTGTATTGAGGGGCATCTCATCCTTCTTGGAAATACCGCCGGCTCTTTGACATGCATCACATCTCTTCACCAATTCACTAGCATCCTTGAAACATGTCGGCCATAAAGAATCTGGCAACTCAAAACCTTTTGAGGCCGTCCCTCACCCCCCCCCCCCCCCCGTGATGGGCCACCCATAGGGAGAAGAGTGACAGCATTTCCTCCAATATGTCATTTGTTCTCTTTCGGTACTACACTCTTCTTATCACCCATTTGTGCAAATTTTAAAACCAAATACGGATCATCCAATAGAATCTAAGCTATCCCGACTTGAGTTTTCTTTCTCCTGTTGGTTGGAAGAGAGCTAACACAGGACAACTAACCCATCACAATGAGTTGGCGATGTCCGCACGAACACATGGCATAATCAAATATAGGAAACGGAAAGAACTGGCTCGTCGGGAACCTAATCATTAATCTCAATCATCTAATGGGTCTCCCCTCTTCTCTACAAATGGGACAAATGGTCCGCAACCTTGGATCTCGGCTCCCTTTCTTATCCACAATCTCTAATCAATTTCCTGAAGGAGTAGAACCCCACCTCAATCAATTTGCTTTCGAATCCTTGGTTTAGTCCATCAAATACGCGAGGGCTGCATGGTCCGGTTGGATGATCACATTTGCTCCCATAAGATAAGGGTCGAAATTTCTCCATCGCGAACATAATAAGCCAATAGCTCTTTTTCCGTCACTGTGTAGTTTCTTTGGGCCCCATTCATCGTCTTGCTAGAATAGTAACAGATGGAACATTCTTGTTGATCCGTGACCTAACCCGCCCCACCGCTACAAATCACTCGCATCGCACATAAAGTTCAAAAGGCAAATCCACCATTTGGTGGATGAATGATAGGAGTCTGTGGTCAACTTTGTGTTTCATAGCTCATAAAGACTTCAATGCACTGTCTCAATCAAAAGATAAACTTGAATCTTTTCTCCAACAATTTTACAAAGCGGGTTCAACAATTTTTGAAAAATTCTTTAAGAATCCCCGGTAGAGACCCGGCATGACCAAGAAAGCTCCTCACCCTTTGACAGAGGGTAGGGGAGGGGAGCCTTGAAGCATAACTCTATTTTTCCTCCTTATCAAAAAACTTCAATTCCTTTGCCTTGAGATTTTGGTGACCCAATACGAATACCTCTTCTGCACCATAAATGAATATTTCCCCAGTTTAAGACAAGTTGGTCTCTTTCACATCTCGCCAAATACACTATCAAAGTCACACAAACATTCCTCAAATGAATCTCCCACCACGCTGAAGTCGTCCATGAATACCTCCAAGATATCCTCCACCATATCGGTGAAAATTGCCATCATACATCTTTGGAAGGTCGCCGGGGCATTACATAGTCCAAATGGCATTCTCGAGAAAGCGAACGTGCCATAAGGACATGTAAAGGTTGTCTTCTCCTGATCCTCCGGGGCAATGAGAATTTGATTATACCACGAGTAGCCATCTAGAAAACAATAAAAGGCCCGGCCCGCAAGACGATCGAGCATTTGGTCCAAGAATGGTAGTGGCAAATGATCTTTTCTTGTCACCTTTTTCAGCTTTCTATAGTCCATACACACTCTCCAACCCGTAACTGTCCGAGTAGGAATCAACTCATTGTTGGCATTGGTCACTACCGTCATTCCACCCTTCTTTGGCACACATTGGACCGGAGAGGTCCATGAACTATCCGAGATCGGGTAAACCACATCGGCGTCAAGCCACTTGATAACCTCTTTCTTCACTACTTCTTGCATCACCTCGTTGAGTCTACTTTGATGTTCAAGAGATGGTCGTGCATCCTCTTCCAAGATGATCTTATGCATGCAAAATGCGGGGCTTATTCCCCTGATGTCCGCCAGAGTCCATCCTATTGCCCTTTTTCGCTTTTGAAGCACCTCCACAGTGGCCTCAACCTGCAAGTTAGTAAGGCAAGAAGAAAGAATAACTGGAAGAGTAGAATTAGAGCCAAATTCATACATGAGGTGTGGAGGAAGTGCTTTCAACTCCAACACCGGTGGCTCCTCAATCGATGGCTTGGTTGGCGGAGTTTTGCGATTCTCAAGATCCAAAGATAGCTTCCTGGGCTCATATGAATATGAACCCATTCCATGCAATGCATTCACGCACTCCACTCTACCGGCATCATCATTGACATCCATGTTAAGAAGCACGACTTCAAGAGGATCTTCAACATTAATCAAGGCACTTGTGTCATCCACTATCACCACCGTGACAATGTCCACAAATGAACACACCTCCTTGCTATTGGGTTGTCTCATTGATTTGCACACATGAAATACCACCTTCTCGTCACCCACATGGAATATCAACTCCCCTGCTTCCACATCAACTAATGCCTTCCCCGTAGCTAGGAAAGTTCTTCCAAGAATGATTGACACCTCAAAATCCACTTCGCAATCCAATATCACAAAATCCGCCGGCAATATGAACTTATCAACACGAACAAGAACATCATCAATTATGCCCAAGGGACGCTTCATTGATCAGTCCGCCATTTGAAGTCTCATGGAACTTGGTCTCGGTTGACCGATCCCCAAGGTCTTGAAAACAGAATATGGCATCAAGTTAATACTAGCCCCCAAGTCACATAGGGCTTTAGCAAAATCCGCACTACCAATAGTGCAGGGGATAGTGAAAGCACCCGGATCCTCGAGTTTTGGGGCCATAGAATGAACAATAGAACTCACTTGATGCGTCATTTTAATTGTCTCACACTCCATCGACCTCTTCTTTGTTACCAAATCCTTCATAAATTTTGCGTACCCCGACATTTGTTCAAGGGCCTCCACCAATGGCACATTTATAGTAAGACTCTTCATCATTTCAATGAACTTTTTTAATTGGTTGTCTCCTTTTTGCTTTGCTAATCTTTGCGGGTAGGGTTCAGGTGGTCTAGGCACAGGTGCCTTAGCCTTGGCACCACCGGCTCGGGTATATCAATAATGTGTTCCCTAGACGGGTTCACGGCATCTTGAGTCTCTACCCCGGCCTCATCATCAATATCAATCCGCACATCATTTGTCACTATTGGTTCAACCACATTGTCAACACTCAAAGGCACATCATCATCATGCGACTCAACTTCATCATTCACAACCCGATTCTCATCCGAGGCATGCACATCACCACCTCTTCCACTCCTAGTTGTAACCGCCATCACATGATTGTTACCCCCCTTCGGGTTCACTACCGTGTCACTTGGTGCGCACCCTTAGGTCGGGTATTTAAGGCTTGAGAAATTTGTCCTATTTGCACCTCTAGGTTCCGGATAGATGTGTTGTGTGAAGCCAATTGTGCGTCAGAATCTTGGTTCTTTTTCATCATCTGCTCGAACATCATCTCTATCCGTCCCATATCATTCCCGGAAGAACTAGGCCCTTGCGACTGAAAGGGGGGTGGATTGTTTGGTTGTTGGAACATGGGGGGCCTTTGAAAGCCTTGCCCCCTACCACCATTATTCCACCCTCCTTGATTGCTATTGTTGTTGCTCCAATTGTTGTTGTTCCCGTTCCAATTGCCTTGGTTATTACCTTGATTACCCCAATTGTTGTTCTGATTGTTATTGTTCCAATTGTTACCACCTTGTTGTTGATTATTGTTATTCCAATTGCCGCCTCCTTGTTGATTGCCCCAATTGCCTTGGGGGCGCCATTGTTGATTCCCTTGATTTCCTCTATTTCCTTGGTAGTTATTGACGTATTGGCATTCCTCACTTTGATAATCATAACACTCGTTCGAATAACCACCACCATCATTGTTGTTGTCAAATTGCTCACCATTACCTTGAGGTTGTTGTTGCCCTCTTTGCCTCCTTTTTAGCATAGAAACATTCTCCATTGCATTGACTTGGCGCGGGTTTTGTACTTGTTGCAATTGCGCCTTCGCCAACTGATTCATTGTTGTTGTAAGTTCGGCAATAGCTTGGCCATGATTACTCAACTCCTTGTGCAAATGGATGACCGTGGGGTCACCTTGGGGTACATTCTCTCGGCTTTGCCATGCTGAAGAGGTGTCCGCCATTTCATCAAGTACGTCACATGCCTCTTGGTAAGAAAGTTTCATAAAGTTCCCACCGGCCAATTGGTTCACAATGCATTGATTTGTGGTGTTGATGCCCCTATAGAAAGTCTGCTGGATCATCGCCTCAGTCATGTCGTTGTTAGGGCACTCCTTCACCATTGTTCTATATCGCTCCCAGATCTCATGCAATGGCTCCGTTGGCATTTGCTTAAAGGCTAGAATCTCATCCCGAAGAGCCGCCATATGACTTGGAGAAAAGAACTTGGCAATAAATTTGTCCGCCAATTCATCCCATGTGGTGATAGAATGATTTGGTAACCTTTCTAACCAGTCCAACGCTTTGCCCCGAAGAGAAAACGGGAAAAGCCTCAATCTCAACGCATCCTCTGACACGTTTGTTTGTTTGTTTGCTGCCCCAGCAAGTATCTACGAACCCCTTCAAGTGCTTGTATGCATTTTGGTCAGAGGCACCCGTAAAATATCCCCTTTGCTCGAGCAAGGTCAACATGACATTTGTGATTTGAAAGTTCCCCGCCCGGATTCGGGGAGGAACGATGGCACTCGCGTACCCTTGATTAGGAAGAACTCTTGGGACTGCTCTTGGAGGTGGCGGAGGAGGGTCTGGTATAGGTACGCGAGAACGATGGCACTCGCGTACCTCTTCGGGCTCAGCATCCTCTACCTCCTCCCCCGCGTTCATGTTGCCAAGAGGGTCATTTGCATTGAGAACCATAGTACCTGAATGATTGACACAAATAGAATTAGTAAACAAGAAGGAAAGAGAAGCAAAACACAAAACTAACTAAGCTGATAGTCAACACCGTAAGCTCCCCGGCAACGACGCTAAAAAGTTGATCGCGGCCTCTCAACACTGCACAATGGTAGGAAGAGTGGGTAGCAATAACTAATACCCAAATAGCGGATCGGGGTCGAATTTCCACAGGGAGCTTGGAATGGAGTTGTATTGCCGGTTTAGTTTAGAATTGCGTTTGTACTTCTAATTGCACTCCTAACATTTTTGGGGGTTTTTATATTTAAAACTACTTTTGTAATCTAAGGATTAAAGCTAAATTATGCTAAGGAAATATTGCTAAGTTGTGCTTAATATAGGAAAAAGGCACTAGGGTTTAGCTAGACATAATTAAAGAAGAAACAGTAGAAATAGATGATAAAATGAACATAATAATTGATTACTACTTAAAATCTATGATATTCAAGAGTAAAATTGCCAAAATAGGCAACAAAATACTTCTCACGAGCGCAGCTCTCGTTCAGCAGCTAAAACATGACCTAAAAATGTCAAAAAGATCTATTTATACCGAGCTAGAAAATCTGGACAAAAATGCCCCTACGGGGTAGGCGCGGACCGCGCAAAATGGGAGCGCGACCGCGTTGGCTCTTGGACTTTTGAACTATGCTCTCTGAAGTTGGGACCGCGGACCGCGCAGAAATGGAGCGCGGCTGTGTGGCAGTACTTTGGCAAAAACACCATCTCTCTGAATCTCATCTACCCGGACCGCGTAAAAAGGAGCGCGGACCGTGCAGATTGACCTTGAATGAACGAGTCTCTGAATCTCCTAGCTTTGCCGCGTGGAAAAACAGTGCGGTCCGCGCTAGGTCTTCTTGTTCCCCACTTCAGTTGGTCTTTGACACTTGGCAGGTTTCACTCCGTTTTGAGCCGATCTTTGACATTTGTCATCTTGTCGCTCAAACCTACAATCAAGGGCAACTTGTAAGGATTTTGGGATTATTTTGTGGCAATTCATAACAAAAGCAATAACAAGTAGGGGTATAATCATGTTAAAATCCTATCTTATCAAGGCCCACTAGACGGACCAAAGCATCCTGAAGTACCGGGGTGGCAATGAACCCCTCTGGGAGCTGAGCTGGTCTTGCTGGAACAGTCTGGGCTGGAGCCTCCTCGTTAAAATCTACCTGAGGCTCTGCCGTTGGTGCTGCTACTCGAGATCTGGGCTGAGACCTTCCCCTACCTCGGCCTCTGGCACGGCCTCGGCCACGTCCTCTGCCCCTCGTAGGAGCTGCCACTAGGGGATCTGTCTGCTACTCGGCTGAAGATGCGGTGCGTGTTCTCATCATCTGCGAGAGAACAAAATAGATGGACCCAATCAGCAATGATAGAATAAAAATCGCACGACAGAGAAGAATAGAAGGGAAACTATTCCTAACTCCATAGCCTCTGGAAGATATGTACAGACGTCTCCGTACCGATCCTCCAGACTCTACTAAGTTTGCTCGTGACTCGTGAGACCTATGTAACCTAGTGCTCTGATACCAACTTGTCACGACCCGGAATTCCCACCGTGGGGAGCGTGATGGCGCCTAATATTTCACTTGTTAAGCAAGCCAACGTTAGAACAATTTACCCATTTTTAACAATTGGATTAAATAACGTGAGACAATTGGAATAATTGAAATATCAATGCAGAAGATAAAACTACCAAACGTCTATTACAATTCCCTGAACCTGGTGTCACAACTGCACGAGCTTCTAAAGTAATACACATAAAGTTTTGAAATAAGTACAAAGTTGTATGAATGAATTTATACAACTAAAAACTATGACGTTGGAACTACTTAAATTGAATTTGCAAGCAAAAGCAATTGAATTTACGTCAAAGGAGATGGTTGGAACTACTTAAAGACTATGACGTTGATATTTTATACCATCTGGGGAAGGCAAACGTAGTAGCCGACATAGTCATCTGTAGATCTATGGGTAACCTGTCATATTTACAGCCAGATAAGAGGAGAATAGCCCATGAGATTCATCAGCTAGCTAGTCTTGGAGTTCGATTATTGGTGTTACAACCCATATTCACATACATTAGTTCATGCCATAAGGTCGTCGACGTAAATCCATGAAGAGATTATCTTTGAGATGATAAGAGATTAATCCTATTGGTCTTAAATGATACAAAGGTGTATAAGGATGGTTAACAAGTATTAGAAGTTAAACGAATCAAGGATGTTGTCAGCCGTATTTTTGGGTAAACCTAGGTGTGCTTAATACTCTCAAGAGGTCGTATTTTAAGGTATATGAATCATAAAATATCCGTATCATAGTCTTGAAGTCAAACGAGTTATGAAACAAAAGTCGACAAGAGTTGTTGCAACTTAAGTTCATAGTTTTACTTAAACTTTAGGTCAAATGTTATTAATCTTTTCTCCCAATATACTTGGAATTACGGGGTGATCTACCCACCAAATTGAAGATCTATGAGTCTAGTTTCCAACTCATTAAACCTTTTATCAATACAACATTGGAGTAGAGAGATATAGACATTTTTGCGAGACTGCACAAGCTGCTAGGTGACAAGTAGGTGGGTCACCTACTTGGTTAAATGATAGCCCAAAAAGAGGCAATTTCGGGTCAGACAAAGAGCCCATTAAAAGGCTTATCTTCTGCAATATATCCCTCATTATATTTCACAAATAACCAGACCTAAACCCCTGCAAACTTCCTCCCAAAAATTATCCACAAACCCTAATTGATTTTCCCTCTCTTTCAAGTTCAAATTGGGGTAAACCCTAGAGTTTGAAGAACCAAGATAAGGGCTGAGTTATCCAACAAGTAAGGTGAGTTTACTGCTATCTTTCATACATTTATTCTGCTGTGAATTCATGGTAATTCGTTCTATACATGTAAGAACTCACGGGACGGTGATCGGAAGCCGTGAGTTCGAGTTATTCACTTGTAGCGGACTGTTTTGTGGACTGTTTTGTGTTGCTGTTGGGCTGCGTGTTTTACTACTATTTTGTGGAGTTTTGGAGGAGGAAAGGTGTGGAGAAACACCATATAGATGTAGGGTTGTGGGCTGGTAGTTCTTCGTAACATTTCCGGGTCGTTTGACACGACTACGGTGGCCGTCGTATGTATGAAGTGATTTGGTTGTGCGTGGACTGTTTTGGGAGGCTCAATATGATTATTATTGATGTTGTTTGGGCTGTTTGGTGATTGTTTGGAATTGTGTGAAGTCATATATATAGGGGAGGTGCTGTCCGTTTCATCGTAAAATAGGTTGTGGTCGATACATAATAGTTATGACGCTTGAATGGTAACTATAGTATCGTTTCTCTTATTGTAGACTAAGGAGTCGTGAAAATTGCATAGCTTGAGATTGGGGCAGTATATACAAGGTATGTGAGGCTATCCCTTTCCTTCTTTTGCACGACTCCGATTGTACATAATGTAATGAACGAGCTTCCAAAGATACTCTACTCTTAGAAGCTAGCAGTACTTACATTGTTTCCCCTCTTATGGAACGATTGATGTTGATGTTGCTTCTCTTATTCTTATGTTATCAATGTTATTGGTACTTCCTGATTCTTATAAGGTTCATGGTGAAGAGTTAGTCCTAATAACGTGTACAGAGGATACCGACCTTACGTCACTCCGAAAGGTTTAGAATGTGAGTCCATGAGTCGAGCATGCATTATATATATGTATCTATTTTACTCTACCGAGCCGCGCTATAGTCGAACGGGTACGGCACCTATGTGGCAACCACTGNAAACTTCAGAGACCTAACATTTTGTGCCTTTGTTTTGCGCTGCTTCAACATTATCCCTGCAACATCTCGCAAACCATTAGCTCAAAAATCCTAGTCTACAAAGAAAATCAAAGAAATAGCAAAAGACATGGGTTGCCTCCCAAGAAGCGCCTGATTTAACGTCGCGGCACGACGCATATTACCATCTCATCATTTCAAATGAAGGAGTGCCACCACGTGGCTGTCATCAATCTTCCCCAAGTAATGCTTCACACGATGCCCATTGACCCGGAATACTTCACCATTTTTGTTTTTGAGATCAAGAGCACCAAAAGGAGTCACAAATACCACTTCAAAAGGACCACTCCACTTAGGCTTGAGCTTGCCCGGAAATAACCTCAACCGGGAGTTGAAAAGAAGAACCATATCGCCCACCTTGAATTCCTTTCCCCGAGCATATTTGTCGTGAAGGTACTTCATCTTGTCCTTGTACAAGGACGAACTGGAGTAGGCATGAAATCTAAACTCATCAAGCTCATTCAATTGCTCCACCCGGAGATTGGCTGCAACATCCCATTCCAAGTTCAACTTCCTCAATGCCCACATAGCCTTGTGCTCAAGTTCCACTGGGAGATGGCAAGCCTTACCAAACACCAACCGATACGGAGACATACCAATTGGAGTCTTGTAAGCCGTCCGATAAGCCCAAAGAGCATCATCCAATTTCTTCGACCAATCGGTCCTATTAGCATTCACCGTTTTGGACAAAATACTCTTTATTTCCCGATTTGAGACTTCCACTTGACCGCTAGCTTGTGGATGATAGGGGGTGGTCACTTTGTGGTTACTCTATACTTAACAAGCAATGAGTCGAAAGCCTTGTTGTAAAAATGGGACCCCCCATCACCAATAATGGCCCGAGGAGTACCAAATCTCGTGAAGATACTCTTTTTCAAGAAAGCTACAACACTTCGGGCTTCATTGTTGGGTAAAGCCACGGCTTCCACCCATTTTGAGACATAATCGACTGCCACAAGAATATAAGTGTTACCACAAGAGCTCACGAACGGACCATGAAATCGATGCCCCAAACATAAAAAATATCCACCTCAAGAATTGTATTGAGGGGCATCTCATCCTTCTTTGAAATACCGCCGGCTCTTTGACATGCGTCACATCTCTTCACCAATTCACTAGCATCCTTGAACAACGTGGGCCAATAGAAGCCACAACTCAAAACTTTTGAGGCCGTCCTCACCCCCCCGTCCGATGGCCACCATAGGGAGAAGAGTGACAAGCCTCCAATATGCTCATTTGTTCACTTTCCGGTACACATCTTCTTATCACTCCATCTGTGCAAATTTTAAACAAATACGGATCATCCCAATAGAAATCCAAGCTATCCCGCTTGAGTTTCTTCCTTTGGTTGGAAGAGAGCTAACACAGGACACTACCAGTCACAATGAAGTTGGCGATGTCCGCGAACCATGGCATATCACATATAGAAACGGAAAGAAGCTGCTCGTCGGGGAACCTATCATTAATCTCAATACCATCATATGGTCTCCCCTCTTCCTCTAACTGGGACAAATGGTCCGCAACTTGATTCTCGCTTCCCTTTCTATCCACAATCTCTTAATCAAATTCCTGAAGGAGTAGCACCCACCTCATCAATCTTGCTTTCGAATCCTTGTTAGTCATCAAATACCGGAGGGCTGCATGGTCCGTGTGGATGATCACATTTGCTCCCATAAGATAAGGTCGAAATTTCTCCATCGCGAACATAATAGCCAATAGCTCTTTTTCCGTCACTGTGTAGTTTCTTTGGGCCCCATTCATCGTCTTGCTAGAATAGTACACAGGATGGAACATCTTGTTGATCCGTTGACCTAACACCGCACCCACCGCTACATCACTCGCATCGCACATAAGTTCAAAAGGCAAATCCCAATTAGGTGCGATGATGATAGGAGTTGTGGTCAACTTGTGTTTCAATAGCTCAAAAGACTCCATGCACTTCTCATCAAAGATAAACTTGACATCCTTCTCCAACAATTTACAAAGCGGGTTCACAATTTTTGAAAAATCTTTAATGAATCCCCGGTAGAACCCGGCATGACCAAGAAAGCTCCTCACCCCTTTGACAGAGGTAGGGGGAGGGAGCCTTGAGATAACCTCTATTTTTTCCTTATCAACTTCAATTCCTTGCCTTGAGATTTTGTGACCCAATACAATACCCTCTTGCACCATAAAATGACATATTTCCCAGTTTAGCACAAGGTTGGTTTCTTCACATCTCGCCAATACACTATCAAAGTTCACCAAACATTCCTCAAATGAATCTCCCACCATGCTGAAGTCGTCCATGAATACCTCCATGATATCCTCCACCATATTGGTAAAAATTGCCATCATACATCTTTGGAAGGTCGCCGGGGCATTACATAGTCCAAATGGCATTCTCGAGAAAGCGAACGTGCCATAAGGACATGTAAAGGTTGTCTTCTCCTGATCCTCCGGGGCAATGAGAATTTGATTGTACCACGAGTAGCCATCTAGAAAACAATAAAAGGCCCGGCCCGCAAGACGATCGAGCATTTGGTCCAAGAATGGTAGTGGCAAATGATCTTTTCTTGTCACCTTTTTCAGCTTTCTATAGTCCATACACACTCTCCAACCCGTAACTGTCCGAGTAGGAATCAACTCATTGTTGGCATTGGTCACTACCGTCATTCCACCCTTCTTTGGCACACATTGGACCGGAGAGGTCCATGAACTATCCGAGATCGGGTAAACCACATCGGCGTCAAGCCACTTGATAACCTCTTTCTTCACTACTTCTTGCATCACCTCGTTGAGTCTCCTTTGATGTTCAAGAGATGGTCGTGCATCCTCCTCCAAGATGATCTTATGCATGCAAAATGCGGGGCTTATTCCCCTGATGTCCGCCAAAGTCCATCCTATTGCCCTTTTTCGCTTTTGAAGCACCTCCACAGTGGCGTCAACCTGCAAGTTAGTGAGGCAAGAAGAAAGAATAACTGGAATAGTAGAATCAAAGCCCAAGAATTCATACCTGAGGTGTGGAGGAAGTGGTTTGTACTCCAACACCGGTGGCTCCTCAATTGATGGCTTGGTTGGCGGTGTTTTGCGATTCTCAAGATCCAAAGATAGCTTCCTAGGCTCATATGAATATGAACCCATTCCATGCAATGCATTCACGCACTCCACTCTACCGGCATCACCCTTGACATCCATGTTAAGAAGCACGGCTTCAAGAGGATCTTCAACATTAATCAAGGCACTTGTGTCATCCACTATCACCGCCGTGACAATGTCCACAAATGAACACACCTCCGTACTATTGGGTTGTCTCATTGATTTGCACACGTGAAATACCACCTTCTCATCACCCACACGGAATGTTAACTCCCCTGCTTCCACATCAACCAATGCCTTCCCCGTAGCTAGGAAAGGTCTTCCAAGAATAATAGGCACTTCGAAATCCACTTCACAATCCAATATGACAATGTCGGCCGGCAATATAAATTTGTCCACCCGGACAAGCACATCGTCGATTATACCTAAAGGCCTCTTCATCAACCGGTCCACCATTTGAAGTCTCATTGAGGTTGGACTAGGTTTCCCAATTCCCAAAGTCTTGAAGACTGAGTATGGCATCAGATTAATGCTAGCCCCCAAGTCACATAGGGCCTTAGCAAAGTCCGCACTCCCGATAGTGCAAGGAATAGTGAAAGCTCCAGGGTCTTCTAGTTTCAGGGCCATAGAATGCACAATCGCACTAACTTGGTGCGTCATCTTTATTGTTTCACACTCCATAGAACGCTTCTTGGTGACTAAATCCTTCATAAATTTTGCATACCCAGGCATTTGTTCAAGTGCCTCCACTTAAGGAACATTGATTCTGAGGCTCTTCATCATGTCTATGAATTTCTTGAACTGATTGTCATTCTTTTGCTTTGCTAACCGCTGAGGATATGGTGGAGGTGGTCTAGGCAAGGGTGCCTTGGCCTTGGGCACCGCCGGCTCGGGTATATCAATAATGTGTTCCCCAGACGGGTTCACGGCATCTTGAGTCTCTACGCCGGCCTCATCATCAATATCAATCCACACATCATTTGTCACTATTGGTTCAACCACATTGTCAACATTCAAAGGTGCATCATCATCATGCAACTCAAATTCATGATTCACAACCTGATTCTCATCCGAGGCATGCACATCACCGCCTCTTCCACTCCTAGATGTAACCGTCATCACATGATTGTTACCCCACTTCGGGTTCACTACCATATCACTTCGTAGCGCACCTTTTGGTCGGGTATTTAAAGCTTGAGAAATTTGTCCTATTTGCACCTCTAGGTTCCGGATAGATGTGAAGCCAATTGTGCGTCAGAATCTTGGTTCTTTTTCATCATCTGCTCGAACATCATCTCTATCCATCCCATATCACTTCCGGAAGAACTAGGCCCTTGTGACTGAAAGGGGGGTGGATTGTTTGGTTGTTGGAACATGGGGGGCCTTTGAAAGCCTTGCCCCCTACCACCATTATTCCACCCTACTAGATTGCTATTGTTGTAATTGTTGTTGTTCCCGTTCCAATTGCCTTGGTTATTACCTTGATTACCCCAATTGTTGTTCTGATTGTTATTGTTCCAATTGTTACCGCCTTGTTGTTGATTATTGTTATTCCAATTTCTGCCTCCTTGTTGATTGCCCCAATTGCCTTGGGGGCGCCATTGTTGATTCCCTTGATTTCCTCTATTTCCTTGGTAGTTATTGACATATTGGCATTCCTAACTTTGATCATCAAAACACTCGTTCGAATAACCACCACCATCATTGTTGTTGTCAAACTGCTCACTATTACCTTGAGGTTGTTGTTGCCCTCTTTGCCTCCTTTTTAGCATAGAAACATTCCCCATTGCAATGACTTGGCGCGGATTTTGTACTTGTTGCAATTGCGCCTTCGCCAACTGATTCATTGTTGTTGTAAGTTCGGCAATAGCTTGGCCATGGTCATTCAACTCCTTGTGCAAATGGATGACCGTGGGGTCACCTTGGGATACATTCGCTCGGCTTTGCCATGCCGAAGAGGTGTCGGCCATTTCATCAAGTACGTCACATGCCTCTTGGTAAGAAAGTTTCATAAAGTTCCCACCGGCCAATTGGTTCACAATGCACTGATTCGTGGTGTTGATGCCCCTATAGAAAGTCTATTGGATCATCGCCTCAGTCATGTCATTGTTAGGGCACTCCTTCACCATTGTTCTATATCGCTCCCATATCTCGTGCAATGGTTCCGTTGGCATTTGCTTGAACGCTAGGATCTCGTCCCTAAGAGCTGCCATATGACTTGGAGAAAAGAACTTGGCAATAAATTTGTCCGCCAATTCATCCCATGTGGTGATAGAATGATTGGGTAGCCTTTCTAACCAGTCCAACGCTTTACCCCGAAGAGAAAACGGGAAAAGCCTCAATCTTAACGCATCCTCTGACACGTTTGTTTGTTTACTTCCCCAGACAGTATCTACGAACCCCTTCAAGTGCTTGTATGCATTTTGGTCGGAGGCGCCCGTAAAATATCCCCTTTGCTCGAGCAAGGTCAACATAACATTTGTGATTTGAAAGTTCCCCGCCCGGATTCGGGGAGGAACAATGGTACTCGCGTACCCTTGATTTGGAAGAACTCTTGGGACTGCTCTTGGCGGTGGCGGAGGAGGGTCTGGAATAGGATTGTTGTCATTTGCGTTGGCCGGACGGCCTCTACGTGGAACTTGAGGTGGTATAACCTCTTCGGGCTCAAGATCCTCTACCTCCTCCCCCGCGTTCACGTTGCCAAGAGGGTCGTTTGCAGTGAGAGCCATAGTACCTGAATGATTGACACAAACAGAATAAGTAAACAAGAAGGAAAGAGAAGCAAAACACAAAACTAACTAAACCGATAGTTAACACCGTAAGCTCCCCGGCAACGGCGCCAAAAAGTTGATCGCGGCCATCTCAACACTACACAATGGTAGGAAGAGTGGGTAGCAATAACTAATACCCGAATAGTGGATCGGGGTCGAAATTCCACAGTGAGCTAGTAAAGGAGCTATAATATCGGTCTAGCCTAGAGTTGCGGTTGTGCTTCTAATATCACTTCTAACATTTTTGGTTTTGATTTTTATATCTTCTACTTTAAGACTAATAGATGAAGCTAAATTATGCTATGGAGGTATTGCTAAGTTGTAATTAATATAGAGAAAGGGACTAGGGTCGTGGTGTTACCTGGGTGGTTAACCAACGAGTAGACGATACTAAGGATAAGATGATATACTTGGGTCTTATGCTATAACTGTTGCACAATTGTACCCACTCTCACACCTCTCGGTAGAGGGAGTGATTTTTGCCCAATTGACTCTATCGAGACCAATTGGGTAGGCCAATTAGACCAAGCAACTAGGGTTCAAGTAGGTTGATTACTCTCTCGAGATTTAACCCGTTAATTGGGACTACCATTCCTCATACGTCCATACCAATTCCTTGTTGGGTCAATTTTGGGGTCATGGACTCTCTTTCTCAAGAAGAGTTAAACCCACAAAGCTAAAATCAGTGTTTGCAACCACCAATTCTAAATTAAAACCTAAAATTAACTCAAATAGCAAACACCCTATATCATCCTAACCTTAGATGGCAACACCCATCAATTACCCACACTAGGGTTGATCCACAACCCTAGCTAATGGGTTTAGCTAGACATAATTAAAGAAGAAACAGTAGAAATAGAAGAAGAAATAACCATATTAATTAATAGCTAATGTTAAACTACAATATTCGATGATGAAATAAAGCTAAAATGCCCAAAATAGGCTAAAACATATGTCTCACGAGCGCAACAGCTATCTGATATCCAAAACTTGACCTTCAAATGGTAAAATGTCCTATTTATACCGGGCTGGAAAATTGGACAAAAATACCCCTGCGGGGTTATCGCGGACCGCGCAGAAATGCAGCGCGGCCGCGCTTGAAGACGGGCGCGGACCGCTTATAAATGGAGCGCGGCCGCGTGGCAGTACTTTGGCAAAAACACCATCTCTCTGAATCTCATCCACGTGGACCGCACTAATTTGTAGCGCGGCCGCGTGGGACTTTTCCTTGAATTTGCAAGCTTCTGAACTTCACAAGCGCGGACCGCGTAAAAAGGAGCGCGGACTGCGCAGGATGCCCTTGAATAAACCAGTCTCTGAATCTCCTAGCGCGGCCGCGTGGCAAAATAGTGCGGTCCGCACTAGGTCTTCTTGTTCCCCACTTCACTTGGTCTTTGACACTTGGCAGGTTTCACTCTGTTTTGAGCCGATCTTTGACATTTGTTATCTTGTCGCTCAAACCTGCAATCAAGCGCAACTTGTAAGCATTTTGGGACTGTTTTGTGGCAATTCATAACAAAATCAATAGCAAGTAGGGGTATAATTATGTTAAAATCCTAACTTATCAATGCGTTATCGGGGTTTTGCGGCGCCGCGCCAACCACTGGAACAGCCACACCATTTATGTCGTGATTTTCGGGGTAGTCGTTCTCGACTTTGCTTACTGATCCAGACATTTTGACCTGAAATCAAAGGATCTTGGACAAGAAAAAGTGTGAAAGATGATGTGCGTTTGTGCAGTGAAACCAGTAAGAAAATAATCACTATTATTTTTAGCCCCACGGTGGGCGCCTAACCGTTTACCGTGAAAATCGTAACAACAATTAAATTTGTAAATGGGATTCTAAAAATACGGGATCTATTCCCGAGCTAGTTGTTAGAGCAGTTGATGCTAATAATATGGAGTTTAAAGACGAAATTCAAGCTAAAACGAGATAATAATCGAATCGAGGGGCCTGTTGCCCGGATGCAGGATTGGTCGATGGGGGACCTCGGGGTCGAGGTTCGAGTCGAGCTTGAGCTATCGGGGGCAGTCAGGGATGGGATAACAGTTAAGGATATGATTAAACAAAGCTCTTTACGGCCAGTATTAGGCAATATAGTGAAGAACAAGTAAGGGAACGATAGATACTAAAGTGACCTCAGGACAGCGAGAACGAGTAAGTTAGAAAGAAAAGAGAGAGAGAGAGAGAGAGAGAGAGAGAGAGAGAGAGAGAGAGAGAGAGAGAGAGAGAGAGAGAGAGATATTATTGCACTTGTGGAGAAATGGAGCAACATCAGTCCTTTACAAGGTAGTGCAAGTCCCCTTTATATAGGAGGGGAACTTGGCTACAAGTACATGGGCATTAATTACAAAGTATGGAGATGGGATGGCTTGACGCGATGCCTCAGCATAGGCTCTGGATAGGCCGGCCCTGTCTAACTTAGCCTTGTGCCTTGGGAGCTTCCTCCTCTGTCCTGGCTTCGATCTCCGCTTTCTCTGAGTCGGGCCTCAATGAACCCCGAGGTCGGGAACTCGGTCATGGCCTCCCATCCTCGGGGTCTCGAGGCGTGCTCCCGAAATGACTTGACAGCGAGAAATCAAGTCCTCTGATTTTTCCGCGTACAAGGACAACAATTTCTGGTCCTTAAAGATGTTATGAAATGTGGTCCCTGAATAAATGTATTTTATGTCGTACTTTTTCCGAAATATTATTCCATTCAAAATATATGATGAATGCATATAGACAAACTTATCAGTAATGCCTTCATATAGATACTTCTAAAAATTATAAAAGAAAGGATTAACATTCCATTTGTATTGTATTATTTACACACCCCTCGGGAAGAAAGTAAATTAATATCACTTGCAAATAAAATGAATTGTTTTCTATAGTTCGGGGCAAATGATAATTAGCTTGTCAACTTGAAGTCTCCAAAATCTGCATCTTCAATTGTAAACCGATGTCTCAAGACCTGTGAGAAGTATGAAATGAATTCACTTAAAAAACTATAATAATCAACTAGAAACATTGGGTAGCTAATTGCGAGACCTACATTACTTCATAAACAAATTGCAATATAACAATTTTTTGGTCATATAGGAAATGCATGATGAAAGAAAACATAAAATGTTCACACTAATCGGAAAAAGACACTCAAAAAATAAATTTGTTTCATCAATGACAAGGAGCACTACATCTTATTATGTACACATAGGTTCCATAGGCTTAGAGGGAGTTTGACGACCCGGCCATTCGTCTCATGAGTTACCACTCCGTTTTCCCCATTTCTGCTTCATATTGCTTTTTTTATCGGTTCTATATGTGATCGGGTTGGTTGGTTTGGGTTCGGAAAGGTTTTAGTAAGATTTGAGACACTTAGTCACTTTTGAGGAAGCTTAAGTTGAAAAATTCAACCGGATATTGACTTATGTGTTAGAGGACTCAGATGTGAATTCCGATGATTCAGATAGCTTCAGGACGTGATTTGGGACTTAGGAGCGTGATCGGAATGTGTTTTGGAGGTCCGGAGTAGATTTAGGCTTGAATTGGCGAAATTGGAATTTTGGCGTTTTCCGGTTGACAGGTGAGATTTTGATATAGGGGTCGGAATGGAATTCCGGGAGTTGCAGTAGGACCATTGTGTCATATGGGATGTGTGTGCAAAATTTCAGGTCATTCGGACATGGTTTGATAGTCTTTTTGATCGAAAGCAGAAATTAGAAGTTTTTGGAATTCTTAGGCTTGAATCCAATGTAATTTTGGTGTTTTGATGTTGTTTTGGGCGTTCCGGAGGTTGGAACAAGTGTGAATGAGGTTATGGGATATGTTGGCATGTTTGCTTGAGGTCCTGAGGGCCTCGGGTGAGTTTCGGATGGTTGAACGGACCATTTCAAGTTTAAGGAAGTTGCAGAATTTGGTTTCAGCTGTTGCAGACATTTTGTTCTTTGCCTTCGCGAGTGGAACCTCACATTCGCGAAGGGTCGGGAAGGGAGGCATCAGATTTGGCCTTCGCGTTCGCGAGGGGGTCCCGCATTCGCGAAGTGTCGGAATGGGAAGCATCGCGTTCGCGAGATGCCTGACCGCATTCGCAATGGTTGGTGAAGCTGAGGCATCGCGTTCGCTATGATGCGGTCGCGTCCGCATAGGAGAATTTTGGTTAATGGAATTTTGGTGCTTCGCGAACGCGAGGCGTTGACCGCGTTCGCGAAGAAGGAATTGAGGCCTGGGCAGAATGTTGAAATAGTCATCTTGTTCGCGATTTTGGGGTTTATTTCCACCATTTTTGAGCGATTTTTGAGCTTTCTGAAGAGGATTGAAGAGGATTTCAAGGGGAAACACTTGGAGGTAAGATTCATGGACTTAATACTCGATTCTAATGTGAATTCTACCTAATTAACCATGGAATTTAAGCCTAAAATTGAAGAACTAGGGCTTGTAATTGGAGACCTAGAATTTGAGAATTGAGGGGACGTTTGTGGTTGGATTTTGATGCTTTTGATATGAATGAACTCGTGGGAGAATAAGGATTCCATTGATGTAATTTTTATCGAGTTTCGAGACGTGGGCCTGTGGTCGGGTTTGGCCAATTTCGAGATTTTTGGTATAATTTGATTATTTTCGCTTGGGCTTCGATCCTTCAGCGTAGTCTAATGTTATGATTCTGATTTTGGGTAGATTAGACGCGAGTTGAGGCCGAGGCGAGAGGCAAAGGCATCGCGGAGTAGTATTTTCATCCGGTCGTGAGGTAAGTAACCATTGTAAATCTAGAACTGAGGGTACAAACCCTAGTATTTCGAATTGTTTTGATAAATGAGGTTACGCACATGCTAGGTGACGAGCGTGTGGGCATGCACCGGTAGGGATTGTGACTTGGTCCGTCCCGTAGCGACTAATAAGCCGCGTATTTGATTTGAAATCTTATAATACTCCGTATTCTAGACGTTTACACTGTATTATGGGTTGTATGCCATGTATAGGGCCTTGTGCCGACCTGTTGAGACCCTTAGGGGCATTTTTACTGTTTTCCTCACTCTATTTGTTTGAAAGCATATCATCAGTCTTGTTTTACCTGTTTATTGTTTAAAACTGGTTTTATCACTCTACTTCTTAAATGTGAGGACTGTTTGGACTGAATTTCCCTGAATTCTACTGTTATGCCCGAGTGGCTGTGAGGTTAGCCACTGAGAGAGGTTGAGGACCTAATGGTGAGAATTATATACATATATATATATATATATATGGATCGGGCTGCACGCCGCAGCGATATATATATTGGATCGGGCTGCGCACTATGGATCAGACTGCACGCCGCAGCGGTTACTAGGATTATTACTATTAGAAATATTATTGAGCCTGAGTGCTGAGATTGAGTACTGAGTGACTGAGTGACTGCCCGAGAGGCCATATTATAAGTGATACCTTGCCCGAGGGGCCCATTTATGATATTTTCACCGATTTCACTCTTCTTTTAAAATATGCCTCTGTTGAAAATTTACTAAGTAAATGATTCCAAGTATTCCAACTGAAATTGAAGATTTTAAGACGAAACTAGTTTTTAAACTGTGGAGTTTGATATGTTATTCTATTGTTTACTCCTTTATATGATTTTTGACTGCTCGTCACTGCTTTCAGACCTTATTTACTTTAGTTGCTTACTGAGTTGGCATACTCACGTTACTCCCTGCACCGTGTGTGCAGATCCAGGTGCCCGAGCGGCAGAGTGAGGGTCCTCAGCATTGTCAGAGTTTGTCGGAGATTGCAAGGTAGCTGCATGGCGTCCGCAGCACTGCTTTCTTCCTCTATCCTTGTTTTCTGCATTTTAGACTTATTTTATATCAGACAGTCAAATTTGAATATTTAGAGGCTCTAGACTCGTGACACCAGATGTTTGGGTTGTGTTGGTTTACTGTTTTATTAAGTACCGCACATTTTAGCTGTTTCATACATTTCTTATGAAAAATTGAGATTTAAACCTATGTTAGAGAATGGTTTTATAAAAGAAATTCGATGTGATTAATAGTTTGGGTTGGCTAGCCTAGTAATGTGATAGGCGACATCACAACCGGGTATTTGGGATCGTGACAGGGAGACAAACAGATAATTATTTACGATATTACACCCGAAGTTGTAAGTGCCACGCAACCTAAGAATGTTCAAACTAAAAGGAAAAAAGATACAGAAGCGGCAGAGATTATGCAGAATTAGGAAATAAGTGTGGTAATGGTGCTATTAGCTTTTGGTTCTGCCTCATCCAGCGTTTCATTTTTTTTCCTGTATGATGCTCCACAAACAAGGAAGAATGAACATTCCATTAAATTGATATGAAATCTTCCATTCCACCCAAATTTCAAACTTTTGTATTGTCTATCCTATTTAGATTCCTGGATACCACAAAACTACATTAAAATATACATAACATAAAATATATATACGAACTCTTGATTGATCTACTGGTATATATACTAGTTCCAGATTGAAGCACAATTGTTGTAGTTGTAGATTGAACAATTGGAATACCACGAGATGCATATCTCCAACTTTTATGAGACTGAACCTAGCGTCTTCTTAACTTAAGGTTGTACTTCAAAAACCTCCCATGAAGAAATAATTAAATTAGACTTTAGCAATCACACGCTAGTCCATCTTTAAAAGATAAAAATCAGCTATAAAAACCAGCTTCTTTACAACCTAAGAACGATGTCCACTTCCACACGTTAAGATATCTACCAGTTGTACATCTAACAGCTCAGTCTCATAATACAAGCATTCCTACTACATATGCAAATGCATAATTGAGAAAAGTAGAAAACTTACTTTTTGATGGTAGCAGCCAGAGTTAAGCACAAGTTAGCTATTTAATTATCACTTCCATGAATGCTATCACCGATAACAAACACATTGTAATAAAAAATGTTAAAGTATCCATTAAAAGTTCTAAACTACCTCTCCTAACTTTTTTGTCGTCTTCGACTTTACCGTTTCCTAAAGGTTGGCATGTCCGGCAATATTTTTCTAGAAGACTCTAGGCTTTCCCACTCTATTAGGCTTAAAATGAAAAGTACCTATATACTTCTTCCCAATCTAGTAGCGTAAAATCACCATCACAATCCAGCTACAGCCTATAGGGCCCAAAGCTGGCATTGCAAGTTGCAACAAGGTAAAAATCATAACATTTCTCTGAAATAAATACCCAATTTCAGCAAAAACATGGATAAGATGTATCCATCAACAAAATGAAGAGCAACAATAAAAATAAATACTAAAAATCACTTGCCGCGCCTATAAATGAAACGAAATAAAACCCACAAGAATTAATAGCAAAACCCAGCAAGTCTAAAATAGTGAGTGGATCGAAGGAACACTAACCGGTGATTGGAACACTTCATCTATTAAGAAAGTCGTAAAGATAATCAAATCTTCCGTCAAGAAATAAAATTGTTAGTGCACATATACATGCATAACTGAAGCAGATAAAAAGAATATGATTGTGGGAAGCAAAAATTAAGAATTTCAAGCTATTGTTGGCCAAAGTCCAGTACAAGAAATGCGGTCCAGAATGCGATCGCATAACAATTTTGCGGTCCGCATTGTCGATATGCGATCGCATTTCGCGTCGCATTTTCCACCATCAGCATTTATCTCAATGAGTTTGCGGTCTGTTATGCAGCCCGCAAACCTGTTATGCGATCACATTCTGGACCGCATTTCTTGCACTGGACTTTGGCCAACAATCTGTTGTGGTTTGCGATCCTTTGAGCATTATGCGGCCCACATGTTGGATTTGCGATCGCATCCTGGACCGCATTTCCACATTTGCGATGCATTTTGCTCTTTTCTTGTCTTTTTGTGGCCTTTTGCTTTCATTTTCATGCTCTTAGGTCCTTAAACCTCATGCACTGCAAAAACACCAAAATTACAGAAGTATAAGAGATAATTACATTTAAAACAAGCTAAAATCTAGGCAAATTGTATTGAAATGTGCCGGAATTCTTCGGCACATCAATACTCCTCGAAGCACCTTGGACCACAATAAAACAATTCCTTCTCATCTCACTGCGGAGGATGAAGTGAATAACACATGAGCTCTTCTTCTCAAAATGGCTCAGAGAGATGGCCTCGCCATTAAAACATCTCGTTGAATCACAAAATGCCAACTCAATCGCACAGATCCAACTTCACTTGGTGGTGGAAAAAATTACCCAAAACTACTCAGCAAAATTCAATAATTTGTAGAATAGTTGTGAACAGATTGATGATGGAAATCGTCACTTTGAACAATGAAATCAAGAATAGATTTTGATGAAACACCAGAACTAAGGATTTGGGGATTTTGAGAGAAACGTTGATAGATAGAGAGTAAAACCTAGTTCCTAAATGACGACTTGGGGAATGTTTTTAAGTCTTTCTGTTTTTTATTTCTTTTTCTAGGTTTCTACCTCTTTATAATTATTAAAATATTAAAATTTAAAAAAAAAAAATTTGGGCGGCACTTCAAGTCTTGCACTCCCGCTCTATTGTGCATATTAGGGAAAAGAATTTTATAATTATAGGGACGAGACAGTCTAGTCGTTATTTATTTTAGAATTAGGTACCAGAAATAAAACTAGTCACTATAAGTATACTTTTAGCGACCCGATTTCATTCTCGTCGCTAAATGTTGGTCGCTAATGAGCCTTTTTTTTGTATTGTGCGCTCAAAGAAAAATTGTGAGTTTTGTGAGGGGGAGGTTGGTTCGTGCCTTTGTCCGCTGGCCTTACTTTGCTCCGTTCTGGGGCCTTGTTTGAGTTTTCCTGGGTAACAGATGACTGTTACGGAAATAGAGTTTTCAAAAATATGCAATTATTGATAAAAAAAGTAGAGTCATATTAGAAACATATTGAAATATCCAGTAATTTTTAGATGAACTAGTGATTGTAACACATTTCAGAGACATTGCAGCTTTCTCATGTTAGAATTTTGAGCATAAACTACGACCTCAGGCCCAAACATGCATAAAGCATAAACTACGGCCTCTGGCCCAAGTATGCATAAAGCATATAAACTACGGCCTCAGGCCCAAATGCAGGTGTTCAACATTTAGGAATTTAAAATTAGGAACTGAGAATCATACTGAAATACATGATGCTGAAATACTGAACCATACTGAGTTACGTGATATCCGAATACTGGATCACACTGAGTATATAATATTGGAATACTGAATACGACTAGAATGAGACATGTATTCTTGAACTGATTATGAATACTGAAACTTCAGCTGTTTATGACATGCTGAGTAAGCTATATTGAGACTTAGGGACATCAAACCCAAGTCTATATTGAATATGAACTGAGCTCACAATGTTCAGAATGAAAGTCATGAAGAGTTATGAAGCTGGATAATAGAAGTTCTACAACTATTCAAGGAACTAGGCTTAACTATATTTCTGAGGCAATTGATACGTTGTAAAAGAAACGTAGTGTAGGGAGAATCATTAAAATTTCCAAACATAGAAAGTTAGCCTCACATACCTTAACATCCCGCTCTTGAGCGTAATACAACATTCGCCACCCGTTTCAACTTTAATCTATATCAATACAAGTCAAAGGGATTCCATATTAGCAATAATTCTCATGTTTTGGTCACTTAAGCATTTTCTCGAACACTTGGTGACATAAAACTTCATAGTCCTTATTAATGGTGTCTCTACACCCAACAACCCATTATGTTGCTCCTAGATAAATTCAAAAGTCTCAAATGATTATATTCAACATCATTCTTTATCACCCATAAGGAAAACAACACCCTTAACCAATAATCAACAATCAACAAGTCAAACCTATAATTGTTCATGCTTTTCTATCAAACCCATCAACTCATATCTCATGAACTTGTAGTCTACAATCATTAATCCAATGATAGAATCAATTAGAGGGTGAAGATATTACCTTTTTGACGTTCAATCTTCTTGAATTCGAGTTCTAGGGTTTCTTCTCTCAACAATGGGATCCCAATCGAATATCTAATGATATGGAGGGTTTACCCATGTTAATAAGATGTTGGGAAATTGAAATTAACTTAAAATCACCATTAGAACTTACCTTGGGTGGTGGAGGGACCCTTAGGGAGTTAGGTTTTTGAGAGCTTTACTTTCTAGAGCAAGTTTTTATGTTTTGGGGGTGTGGGGGACAAAGTATAACATTAAAAAGACCCCCCACTAGCGCGCCCGCGCTACTGGAGGCTTGTCCGCGCTAATGACCGCGCTAAACGGCAGTCACACTGCCACAAAATTAGCGCGGCCGCGCTAAGGGTGCGCCTACGGCGCGCATATCGCGTACTGTTCTGTAAAACACGCATAACGTTTTGCACAGAGATTTGCTCGGGCTCCATAAAATTCCTTACACATTTTCACTAAACACTGATGGAATACAGACCTTACGCAAACTTAGTCGATTTTGTCAAATCTTATGCACCTCACTTTCCATCTTGATTTTGAAACAACTATTTTCACCCATAATCATCTCGATGAGACTTAACATGCTCAAAATATAACCTTACTACTCCTTTAACTCATTCATACCTAAGTCGAATATACGGGGTGTTACAGAACCACTGCATGAGCTAACCGTACATACACCTGGGGGTGATTCCCCATCGCCCAAACCTAGGTAGGGATGACAATGCAACTTAACTGAAGATCTCATCTCATCCTTAGTCCATACCCTTAGGACAAAACCCAAACCTCGACATCTGGAATTCATCATAGGACCCGAATCCCACATTATCACACTGAATAAACTTAAACAAGCTGAATCGAGCCAAAATTCTAATCCAGAATACAATCACATGTTGTTTCACACAACTCAAATGCCGATACAATAACCTCTTACCACTATACCCGCTCAAATAACACCATGGATACCGGCAATACATTTCACATTGAATACAACCTTGTCCCGGACTTCCACAACACTGCCCATGATAAAGGAACATGTGGTAACTCATAGCCGCCCATGAAGCCAACAAGTCAAGAGACTTTCTCGCCCACCAGGGGCCATTACCCAAATCTTAGCAGAAATACCCTCGTACTTCCAAACACTCCTCAACTCCAATGCCATAGTACTATTCTTAGGTCTACGAACCTCATCTCAGCCAATACAAGCAGTCCAACTAACAACTCATCACGGAACCACACAGATTCTCACACTACACAGTTCGTACACCAAACCAGCAATAACTCAATTATGCAGCACCAAATAAACAAAAGCAAAGTATAAGAATTATCTAACAAGTACAACATGTGTAACAACAAAAGTATAGTTTTCATCAAATCGTCCCACATAGGGAAAACAAAACACCAAATAAAAACAAGGAAAAGGTATCCCACATAACATCCACTGTAGCGTGCAACCCGCTCCCAAATACTCATCAAGCTAAAATGCTCGAGTTCACTAATCAATTGGATACTGATATCAAGTACAATAGAGTGCACAATTATAACTGTGAGAAAATGAATAGGAATACATAAATATACATGGAAGAAAGCAAGCACGACTAAGGTGCAATGAGCAGATCAACATCACGAGGGCTATCTCACCCGCATCGCCATAAGGCCTGAACAGAATTACAACATGCGTAGGGAATAATCAGACAACTTCACCGCCTAGCACAACATAATGTCACGACATCATCCTTCGTGCTTTTACTCTCGTTCTCACCATAAGAATCAATATAATCAGAACGGCATCACCCTTCGTGGTTTTACCTCACATAATCATGGCACAACATTATCCTACGTGCATTATCACTCATATCATGGCACAACATCACCCTTCGTGCTTTTAAATTTACAATATCGGCACGGAATCACCCTTCGTGCATTAACACTCACTCACAAATATCACGCACGACATCACCCTTCGTGCTTTTACACTCATACTTACCCAAGCAACAATCAGAAATCAATTTGGGCAAGGGAATCAATAGAATCCCGGCAAGGGAACAATAGTTTTACGATAAAATCCCGGCAAAAGAAGTAATATCATAAGCAATAACATCCCGGCAAGGGAAACAATATCATAAGCAATAATATCCCGACAAGGGAAACAATATCATAAACCTCTTCTCTTTTCCACAATTACTCCACAACTTAATTCTCAACTTGAGCCAATGCTCTAAGATGTTTTATTACCAAGAATACTTCCATGAACCTTGCTCGACATTAGAAATCATCATATTGAGCATGGATTACACATAACGGAATCACAACAATCATAGTATAAGACTCACGGGCATGCTTGACACTGACGTATAGGTACTCGTCACCACACCTATACGTCGTACTCAACAATTAACACATAGCAAATAAGACCACGACTCCTATTCCCTCAAGCTAAGGTTAGACCAAACACTTACCTCAATGCCACGAACACAATCAAGCCTCAACTACCGCTTTTCTCTTGATTCTACAACCAACCCGCTTGTATCTAGCCACAATTTACTTAATGATATCAATAATTGCTAAAGGAATCAATTATAATGCATGAAAATAGGTTTTCCAATGATTTCCCCAAAAAGTCAAAAATCGACCCCGGGCCCACATGGTAAAAACCCGATTACCCATTCACCCACGAACGCAAATATGTAATTTGTTTTGAAATCGGACCTCAAATCGTGTCCAAATTCCCAAAATTTAAAATTCCTAAGTTCTACCTAAAATCACCCAATTTCCCATGAAAAACCCTTGATTTTGAATTGAAATCATGTGAAAAGATGTTATGGATTGAAGAAAATGAGTTGGAAATGACTTACTAATGATTTGGAGGGCCAAGATGTTTTTCGGGTTTGAAGAGTTGTAAAAATGAATGAAATCCCATCAAAATTTCATTTAGCAGGTCTCAGATGTCGCAATTGCGACCAGGGTTTGCAATTGTGAACCCCTTTGGAACCCGCTGTCTTCGCATTTGCGAAGAATTAGTCGCGTTTGCGAATCTGCCCTTTTCGCATTTGCGATAAAAGGGTCGCATTTGCAATCAAGGCCTGCCCGGGCTTGGTTCGCATTTGCGACGCCAGAGTCGCAATTGCGAGATTGGCAAACACATAGAAAGCATGCCTATAGGGGTTCTAATCAAATCTGAATCGCCTTACTCGTTGGTAAGTTTAAAACTAACAGTAATAACGTATTACAAATGGCAGAACTTGTGCTCTTCTAAAACTCGTTTTTTAACTGGCAACATTCTTTTTTCTTAAATCAATCTGCAATCAGTTTTCTTCTTTGTTTCTGAAATCAGTAGATATCATGCCTATAGGTTCCGTCTAACACTTAGGCAAACCATAGGATAAGTTTATAAACCAAATCAGATTTTATTAACTACAACTAGCAGGCAGGCCTGAGTCGGGCTTCCTATCTGAACTATGTAATAAATCAGTCTGCCTCAAATCTTTAAGTTTTAATTAGACCTTAAATAGTACATGCAAGTCATGCTAACTACTTGCTTTTCTTTGTCTAAAGGAGGTCTGTTTGAGCCTTACGTTTGTTTACATGTTTCCCCATACTTGTTATATGTGTTTTTGCTTGTCGCCTTAGTATTTTTACCTTTAAAACCACAAATAAGCCAACCTCTCCTCCCTCTTTTAGTATTACTAGTCCCAAGCACCTCCAGGGCTGATAGGATCAGGGCGGGTAATAGCATGCAATAAGAAAACGAGACTATTTCGCACTTTAATATCTTAACGGGGTGGGAAAGGGTAGATATGGATATGATGACCACGCGATAACACCACGTGTATAAGTGATTACCGGGTGTTGTGTGGGGTGATCCATATTATTAATAAACCTAGGACCCCCTTTCCTTTGTTCTTTGTTTCTTTTAAATCTTTTAAAACGTTTCTTCTAAATCAACTCTCTTTAATACTTTCCGACTTTGTGTGTTTCTAGCCTTTATGTGATAAATCCCCTCTTATTTCAAGTCTTACTTGCCTATGTGTTATTTATACTTTAAGTCACAACAATAGCTTGGTCAGGAACCACACTAGTGGATTCTGAGGGGTGCCTAACACCTTCCCCTTGGAATAATTTCAAGCCCTTACCCAATCTCTGGTTATCCAAACAAAACCCTTCTTAGTGTCCTAATACACTTAAATCATTAGGTGGCGACTCTTCAATTCTCTTAAACCGAATTCCCAAACGGGAACGAGTTGTCCTTCCAAATGTCATAAACCCGATTTCGCGAGAAAAAGAGGGTGCGACAGCATGGCGACTCTGCTGGGGAATTCTTTTTGGCTTTTACCATTTCAAGCTATTACTGTGACTTATATGCCTTTACTTGTTTTAAGCATTTAATTCCCTCTTCTACCATGAAACTGACTTGTCTTTTTTGTTTCTTTTCGTTATTTCTTTTACTGCTTTCCTTAACTCCAATCCCGTATTACTGTTTTAAATTATTGTAATTATTATTATGAATGTGCAAATACGTGGCAACTTGTTTTAATTATTGCATAAGCATGTTTTCAACATCATATTCCAATCGTGCCAAACAAAATACCATAGCAACGCTTATAATGAGTGGTTGCGCCCTTCCAATACTATTACCCCCTAAATCCGGCAAAGGCATATTTGCGGTAAAACCAGTCGATCAACGGTGTAGTCGACGGTTCCGCGCCTTTCCCTCTTGAGTTGTCCGCTCAAGGGTACCAGTCTAATACCCCATAGAAACCTTACTCTATTTAATTGTGCATGCATCATGATCAAACCTAGCCAAGTCAGTTATGTTGTCCGCATAATGACTCTTTAAGATAGCCTTGTCCAAAGTCCACTGGGTTTCCCCAAAACCCAAATGGACACTACCACGTTTTGTGCATTTATTTGGAGAACTAAATGCTTCTATGCCAATTATTGAAATTTAGTAGTCGAGTCTGGTGGGGGGTAAGGGCCTAACCCTTTGTCTTGCAGAAACATGAGGCGCGAAGTCCCCAGATTCGGCATGGTCACCAATATCCACCCCAAATTGCTAAGCTGGTGGAAGGATTTTCACTCCAGTGATCAGACTCTCATCCGGAAATATTTGGGGATCATACCCTCTCTCTTGGAAATTCAACCCAACAACAAAATCATAGAAGTTGCTACGCTATTCTGGGATTGTGATAGGTTTGTGTTCTGCTTCGGAGACATTGAGATGACACCATTGCTCGAGGAAATAGGAGGACTGGCTGGTATACCGTGGGAAACTCCGGGTTTGTTAATGCCGGAAAATTGCAAAGGTAGAAGTTTTCTCAAAAGGATGGGTCTAAAGAAGAATCCAGACTTGACATGTTTGAAAGAGTCGTACATTCCCTTTGACTACTTGTACGAGAGGTACGATCACAGCAAATCTTACCGTACTTATCCTGATGAGTTCGCCCTTACATCATTGGGGCATATTCATCGAAGGGTATTTGTCTTCATGTTCTATTTCTTGGGGATGATAGTATTTCCAATGAAGAATCCAAGGATCCATACCATGCAAGCTATGATCACCAAAACTCTAATGGAAGGAATTGACGGACAACAATTCAGTCTTGTGCCGATGATCATTGCAGAGATATACCGAGCCCTAGAAAGGTGTCAATAGGGAGCCAAACATTTCAAGGGTTGTAATCTGCTACTTCAACCATGGCTCGTGGAATATCTACAAAAGGGTGAGTACCGACAGGAAATCCATCGAAGGGACTGGGACGATAATATCGCCTTTCATTGCCCAAAGCGAATGAATTACATGCCCACCATGTTCGCCCAACCGGAGAATGCTAGAGAATGGGTCGAGCTCTTTGATAATTTGACTGAGGATCGAGTACAATGGATGTTCGAGTGGTTCCCTACTGAAGAATTCATCGTTCGATCCAGGGATGCGCCATTTCTGATACTGATCGGTTTGAGGGGAACCTACCCTTATGTCCCTCTCCGAGTTATGAGACAGGCTGGCAGAAAGCAGGTTATACCAAGGGTCGACAAGATAAGTCACTTCCGGGCTGACTTCTAGAATGACGATAGTCCGTACAGGTGCCAGGCTCAGCATATGTGGCACTGCAAAATTGTTTTAGGAAAGGACACCATCGAACTAAACCGATACCATGCTGGTTGTACCCCACACTACCCAGGCTGGCTGGAGGACAATCACAATGGTCTGGGTTAACCTGGGTTTGTTCGAGGTCACAGGATCATCGATGAAAAGGCTGAGGCACAGGTCAAGTACAACCAACTGCGCAAGAGGATTCGGGAATGTGAAAATGAGCACCGTGAAATACAAGAAGCCAATCAAAAACTAATTGAAGAATGGAAGGATATGGATGTCAGCGCCAACAAACGATTGGTCTGTTTGGAGCGGGGCATAGTGGAACTGGAAAAGAAGTTTTTGAAGAGTGTCGAAGACTGCCGGACTGCTGAAGGAAATGAAGGCGGACATCTGGCCAGAGCCTACTTGCTACTAGGACTGCGCGAGCT
>NC_031991.1:16339290-16365770 GCF_001879085.1 Nicotiana attenuata | reverse complement strand
ATTCATAACAAATCTCTGACCTCTGATTTCTTGGCTATTAATTGATTCTCTTTCCTTAATTGCACAACCGTGTATTTAAAAATTTTGTTTTTAAATAAAACTCTTATGTATTCATCCCTAATTGCCTACTTTGCACAAAGTGTTTGATTAATTTCTTTCCTTAATTGGTTTATACCCGTTTGAATCTGAATCCCTTAATTAAAGGGAGTCTTGTGTAATTGATTGACAATCAGTTCTTCAATTATTTTCTTACCTTATTTCCTCATGACTTTTACACTATTAATACACGACTCTTTAACACGCAGCAGACACGATTTAACAATCCTTCACTACTACTTCACAATCTCTCCTGAACTCTTACTAGCACTCTCTTCATGTCTATTCTGTGGCTTTTACAAGACTACTGCATTTTCTCTATTTGTTTCTTTGAAACTGGTATGTCCTAATTTAAGTTTCAGCATCACCACAATGTGTTCATTTACAACTTTTATCTATGTCTACTTTACTGTTTCTGTTTAAATTAAGTATGCTCATATCTTTCTGTTTCTGTTATGAATCCTTGCTCCCCTGCCCTATTGCCTCTATGTGTTGGAGAGTTGTGGCTTAAGGCATGGCAACATGATTGTTAGTCCATGAATTAAGTTTGACCCAATGGGGTCTAAACCTCTATATAAACAGGCTGGAGGGTGTGCCAGCATATCCCATTGCTGGGTGTGCCCATCAGCCTGCTTTTCTTTTGCTCTCGCAAATTCCCCCATACCCTATCCCCTATGTGTGTTAATGTGAATTGCTTCCCTCTTCCTTTTCCCCTTTCAGAATTCCACTTCTAACTTGCACTCTCTCTTAGTTCCTAAGTTCTGCCCCCCTGTTGTGAGCCTCCTTGGGACCTTGAGTTCCCTCCGAACTTGGACATTTGAGGGCTGGCCCTTCCACACTGCACTATGTCTTAATATGGTAATGCAATGGGGTGTCAGCACTGCCCGGAGTTCATGTGGGTCTCTTAGGGAACTTTGACAGACCCCAAATGAGAGAAAGGCTTTGAAATCTGATCTTTGGAGTTGGTTTACTTCATACTTCAGACAGGAAGTCTGAATCAGGCTCTCCTTGGTTGTAATTTTAAATTTATGATGTATTTTTCTTTATTTTACTTTTCTGGGCTGTAATAACTTTGTAATTAAACTCTTGGGGATGGCTAGTGAAATAGGGAAGGGTAACCATGTATGCAAAGGGTAGATAACCTGCCTATAGGGTTTCTAAATTTTCTGCACTTCCATACGTAGATAACCTGCCTATAGGATCTCTAATTTCAGCATTCTCATATAGATACCATGTCTACATGAATTTCTGCATTCTTTCACATAGATACCATGTCTATTGGAATTTCTGCATTCTTTCACTTAGATACCATGTCTATAGGAATTTATGCATTCTTTCACATTGATACCATGCCTATAGGATTTTCGAATTTCAGCATTCTCATACGTAGATAACATGTCTATAGGATTTCTTCACTCTCATATATTGATACCATGTCTATAGCATGCATATGCATGTAGAGAATATGCCTATTGGTCCTTTCTGATTCTTGCATATCCACTTCTCACTAGGCAAACGTGTTTATAGGTCTTAATAACCAAACGCAATCAGATGTCATGTTCATATAAAACCCAGCATTTAGATGTCATGCCTATAGGGTTTCTGCATTTTTACAATGTCTATAAAACGTGTTCTAAAAGTCAACAAACGCATAGAAAGCATGCCTATAGGAGCTTTAACCAAATCTGAATCACCTCACTCGTTTATAAGTCTAAAACTAGCAGTAATAATGTATTACCAATGGCAGAACTTGTGCACTTCTAAAACTCGCTTTTTACTGGCAATTTTTCTTATATCAGTATGTAATCAGTTTATATTCTTGTTTCTGAAATCTGTAGATATCATGCCCATAGGTTTTCGTCTATCACTTAGGCAAACTGTAGGATAAATTTTATAAACCGAATCAGATCTTATTAGCTACAACCAACAGGTAGGCCTGCTTCAGGCTTCTTATCTGAACTATGTAATAAATCAGTCTGCCTTAAACCTTTTAAGTTTAATTAGACCTTAAACAGTACGTGCAAGACATGCTAAACTATGTGCTTTCTTTGGTTTAAAGGAGGTCTGTCTGAGCCTTTTTATTTGTTTATATGCTTCCCCAAACTTGCTATATGTGTTTTGTTTGTCTCCTTAGTATTTTTACCTTTTGAAACCACAAATAAGCCCAACATCTCCTCCCTTTAGGATTAGTAGTCCCAAGTACCTCCGGGACTGATAGTACTGGGGCGGGTAATAGCATGCAATAAGTAAACAAGACCATTCCGCGCTTTAATACCTTAACGGGGCGGGAAAGGGTAGATATGGATATGATGACCATGCGATAACATCATGTGTAGCCCCTCACTGAGGAGTCATTACCGGGTGTTGTGTGGGGTGATCCATATTATTTGTAAACCTAGGACCCCCCCCCCCCCTTCCTTTGTTTCTTTGATTCTTTGCTTCCTTTTCAAAAATTTAAACTATTTCTCTAAGGAAAATCAATATCCCTCTCGTTCTTTCTAACTTTGTTTATTTGTGACCATTACATAAAAACCCCCTCTTATTTGTAACTCTTACTTGCCTATGTGTTATTTTGTATTTAAGTCACAACAATAGTTTGGCCGGAAACCACACTAGTGGATCCTGAGGGGTGCCTAACACCTTCCCCTTGGGATAATTTCAAGCCCTTACCCAATCTCTGGTTACTTGACTCAAACCCTTCTTAGTGTCCTGATGCACTTAAATCATTATGTGGCGACTCTTCAATCCAAAACTCAATTCCCAAAAGGGAACGAGTTGTCTTCCCAAATGTCATAAACCCGATTTTCGCGGAGGAAAAAGGGGGCGCGACACCCGTAGATCGTTTTAATCCCTCCTAGTGTTGGTAATTTTAATACCTTAATTACATAAAACTTGGTTTCCTGGATGGTCCCGGCGGTGTTTACTGGTAATGTTATTTCTCCCTTAGTAGTTTCACAACCCATGTTGAACCCGTTTAGCACTCGGGCTGCAGGCACAATTTGGTCCTGTAGGACGAGTTGTTCTTCGACCCTCGATCGAATGATGTTGGCCGAGCTACCTGGATCAATTAACACATGTTTAACTTGAGACTTGTTCATGAGTACAGATATTACCAGTGCATCGTTATGGGG
The DNA here is from genome assembly GCF_001879085.1 of Nicotiana attenuata. Taxonomy (NCBI): domain Eukaryota; kingdom Viridiplantae; phylum Streptophyta; class Magnoliopsida; order Solanales; family Solanaceae; genus Nicotiana; species Nicotiana attenuata. The sequence continues at coordinate 16,362,543 of NC_031991.1, read as the reverse complement.
CTGCAGGATTCCTTCTGCGTCCTCGTTGCTGAAAGACAAAGTTCCTTCTGGTATGTAATCTCGAGTCCGTTTCTCCCTTGTGATGGATACTTTGGTGTGTTTTAACATCGGACCTTCAGAAACATCGACCCCTCCGATGATCATGTGGATGACGTGTTGAGGTTCTTCTTGCTCGGCTTGTTTATTAGAGTCCTTATTCTGAAATGATTCTTGGCTCGGTCACTCAGGAATTCTCGAAGATGCCCGTTGTTGAATAACTGGGCTACCTCCTCCCTCAAATGTCGGCAATCCTCTGTTCCGTGGCCGTGATATTTGAAACATTTGGTTTGGATCCCTTTGGGCTGGGTCGGATTATATAGGTCGAGGCCATTTGGTGACTTTGATGCGTCCTATAGCCGATACGATGGCAGCAACATCAATGTTAAAGTTTTATTCTGATAACCTCGATGCTTCTTTGGGTCCGATAGGCCTATCGAAACCATTCTTGCTCATGAGTGCCCGGTTGCTCTGGCCTCGGTCATTTCTTCTTTCATTTCGCATAGAACCCCGCTTGGACCCACTGCTTCTTCAATCCTCATTGTAGGGCTGATACCGATCCCTGTTCGACCTTGGTTCACGATCGATATCTCTCTTGGCTCTGTCGATGGGTCTAATAGGATAGACGGACCCGGAAGGAGCCCCGAGTTGGTCATCTTCGACTCTGATCTTCGACTGATATCAGTTATGCACATCGGTCCAGTTGATAGCCGGATATTCTATCAGATTCTGGTTTAGTTGTTGTAAAGCCACCGAACATCAAACATTGAGCCCTTGGGTAAAAGCTTGGATGTCCCTATCATCAGCGACCGGTGGCTGGTCCTTCCATTCCATTTGAAAACGAGACACGAACTCTCTGAGCATTTCATTATCCTTTTGCCTTGAGAGGTCCGACTTTCTGGTTTCGACTTTGATAGCCCAGCGTGTACTTTTACAAAAGAGTCTGCAAGCATAGCAAATGAGTCAATAGAATTAGGGGTAAGTTGTGATACCATATTATATCTCCTTTTGATAGGGTTTCTCCGAATTTCTTTAGCAAGACACACTCGATCTCATCATCCTCCAAGTCGTTTCCTTTGATGGCGCATGTGTATGAAGTGACATGCTCGTTTGGGTCAGTCGTTCCGTTGTACTTAGGAATCTTGGGCATGTGGAATTTTTTAAGGATCGCCTTTGGAGCCGCACTCAGAGGGAAAGGTTTCTGTACAAGCTTCTTGGAATCCAAACCTTTCAGTATCGGCGGCGCTCCCGGGATCTGGTCGACCCTAGAATTGTACATTTCTACCTTTTTGTCGTTTGCTTCGATTTTCTTCTCCCTTGATTCTATTCGTTTTGTCAGCTCCTCGACCATTTTTATGATCTCGGGGTTATTACCCAACTTGTTCCCACTCGACCTTTCCACGACCGGTTCCTCCTTGTGAGTATCTCTCGAGACGGTTCGATCTCGATCCTGCTTGGTAAGCGGCTCTGGCTTTGTAACTGAGTTATCGCTGCTTGTTGAGCCTGTAACATTTCGAAGATCGTCCGTAGATTGATCCCTTCTCCTCCATTGTTTTGAGTATTCTGTGTTGTTGGCCGGCTCCACCACGAATGCTATTTTCGGGGTCAGAAGGGAGGCTTGTAGCGATAGCCACATGTGAATTAGCGTCCAATGGGTCTGCTATTGGAATTCCGATGGGATCAACGGGCGGTACCTCGTTACCGGGCGCTATGTTATTGTTTTCACCTTGGTGACCAAACTCATTGTCAGCAGGTAGAGGTGCTGATTGTGAATTTGACATTCTGAGCTTAAGCCTGAAATCAGAGACACTTCAAAGAACAAGTGTAAAATAATGTGTGTTATGAAAATTTGTATCAAATAACCATTATTATCCTTATCCCCACGGTGGGCGCCAAACTGTTTACCCTCAAAATCGGATAACAATTGAATTTATAAGTGGTTTTAAGGATACATGGATTATTTTGATACAAAGCGATATATTAAATTATAAATAAAGCAAACAATAATAAAGTAAATTTAAACTGTGTGACTTGAACAATTATAGCCTTGGGAAATGGGTCTCACTCAAACTAAATGTGATTCAAATAATGCCAAATACAGAAGAACAGTAGCTTGCAGAAAGAAAATAATATTATAAATGCTTTGGGATGTGTGACAATATGTCTTACAAATAATCAGACCCCCTTTATATAGTGGGGGAGTCCTGTTTTTGGTACAATCCTATAAAAGGTAAAAAATCTCATGATTTGCTAATTAACCGATTCCTCATTGATACATGCCGAGATTCCCGCCGTGATATTCGACTGGTTACGGATATTTCGGTCTTCCGTTATTTGGTCCGAAAATGTTACCTCGAGCTCGTTCAGAATCGGGGTCGATTCCGAGGTCACGGACTCCGTAACCTCGAAGATGGGTTTTCTAACCTACTATCCTGGCTCGATGGATCCCGGGGTTGATCTTCAGTTCATTACGTTTTAATCCCGATCTGTCATGCAATAGATGAGCCCGATTTCGACCATATACATATTTAAATTCATAAAATAATTTGAATTATATTTTAATTCAAGATATTTTAGTCCAAATGAATATTATGGGATAATATAATTGGATTAATCATATAAGTCCAATATGTTATGGATTAGATAAATAAGTTCAAATCCATTTGGCTAACCCCTTTAATTGGGCTGCAGATGATGAGCCCACTTCAGTAAACCCAAGATGTCATCTTTCTAGAGGCCCAGTTTGGTGTCACGTGTCAAATGATGTGGCATGACAAGTCAAATGGGAGAGCCAATAGGATCATGCCACATTTCAAAATGACAAGGCATGCCAAGTCAAATTAAAAGGCCAATAAAAGTACGCACATGTACAAGTGACATGTTTTGGCCAATCAAATGCGGTCTTGTCATGCTTCAATATGATTGGTCAGAGAGAGTTTGTTCTCATTACAATTCTTCTCTTCTACAACTATAAATAAGGGGTCTTCATAACTCAGAAAAGACACCAAAAATCACAATAAGAAGCAAGGGAGAGCTCGTAGATCAAACGCCGAAAAATTCTCTACAAGCTTCAAGCAATCAAGTTCAAGTTCAAGAAATCAATTTTAAGATCCAGAATGATGTTTTATCACATACGAGGCGTTTAAGATCAAGATTACTTGTTCGTAACAGAATTATTATTCGTGGGGATCATCAAGGCATTCGGGACGACAGATCAAATTCAGATTCAGGATCAAGCTTAAAGGCCCATGAATTCATTTTATTTACTGTTGGAAAAGAAGAATCAGATGACTCATAAAGAATATACACTCATATTATTTGAAATCAAATACTACGATTGTTGCAATATTTTCTAGTCGTAAATATTTTCTTGATGCAAATTTATTATCTACAAATTCTGGCACGCCTAGTGGGACAATCTCTACCTCTCATCTCATATTTTTGATCATCAAAGTTCAAGAACATCGAAATGGCTTCAAAGAAGATCAACTCCAAATCGACGTCATCTGAAGCTGCTAATTCCAAGTCTATGATGATGTGGAAAGAATCCTCAATATTACCTTTGGAAGCTTTTAACCAGTTACAAGGAGCAAAGCAAGCTTTCTAGGACAATAAACACTTCAAGTGTGGTCTGTATTAACCCCTATTTTCGGATCTTTATCCTCAAAAGGAGCGAGATCCTCTAAGAATGAATCTCAAGGAGGAAGCAATGTTGCCGAGAAGATTAAGGAGACTCTAGCTCTGCTTAACCTCACAGGATCCAAGAACTATGCTATGAAGGAAGATGATGGTACTACAAGTGATTGATCCTCCCCATTTACACCGCATAGCGTGAGTTAATAGAGGATAATCTATGTGACAATACGTGCTTCTATCTGTAATCCACAACAGTCATGCAAGCAATGGTGACAAACGCTTCATCAGTGGAGGAACAATTAGCAAACTTGACATAAGCAATTGCCGGCTTGACCAAGGGCATGCAAAATCAAGTTGCTCGAATTGATAAGTTATCAGATAGGGTGGAATTCTTGATGGGCAGAGAATCCAGCCATGCACCGGCAAGTTCCTAGAAGTTCAAGAGATTGATCCTCCCCCAAGACAAGTAGCATCCACTAAGGAAATTATTATCTCTTCTGTAAGAATGATTTCAATCTATCAACTAAAAGAGATTATTGAAGGGGCTATCAAAAATAAGTATGAAGTTTATTCCAAGTCCTCTCTTACATATGCAAAGTCGTACATTGTAATGATCGATATGTTGATGATGTCTGCTGGCTATCAACCTCCAAAATTTCAAGAGTTTAATGTCAAAGGCAATCCAAAGCAACATGTGGTGCACTTCGCTGAGACATGCAACAATATTGTGACTTATGGATATGAACTCGTCAAATAGTTTGTTCGCTCCTAAAAGGAAATACTTTTGATTGGTATAAAGACATCTAGGCTGGAACTATTGATAGCTAGGATTAACTAGAGCAAGAGTTTCTCAACCTCTTTTATAGCACGAGACATGTTGTGAGCATGGTATAACTTACAAATACTCGTCAACAGAAGGATATACAGGTTATCGACTTTATTAATCGTTGGAGAAATGCAAGCCTCAACTGCAAAGATAGGCTTAATGAAGCTTCTGGCATAGAGATATGCATCCAAGGCATGCATTGGGGACTTCACTACATCTTGCAGGGTAAGCCTAGAATATTTGAAGAACTTGCAACTTGTACCTATGACATGGAATTGAGCATGGTTTCCATTGAAAATGAAAGATTGCCTGTCTACGAGCCTTGAAAAGGAAATGACAAGCAAGATGTCAAAAAATAGAGCAAGTTCGTGCTCAAGTTTGAAAGCAAAGAAGCTATGAATGTCAACATGTCACCTGTGAAGTTCACAACGAAGATGAGCAAGAAACGAAGTATAAAAACAACTTCTTTTCAAGACAAGCCACGTGGAAAAGTTGACTCTAAGAGAAATGAAAGAAAAGGAGAACTTGTTTCTAGATTCTAATGTGCTTGAAATTTTTGAAGAACTCCTCAAGCTAAAGCTCATTGAGCTTCCAAAGATGAAAGGGCCAAATGACAGAAATATAAGCTCAAATCCTAACACTAGAGAAGCACAAGTGGAGGCCATATTTTCTACAATAATGGAGGCTTATAGGGCTCACGAAGGTGCCAATAAATTTAGAAAATTGAGCCACGATTTAAAATGCTTACACTAATTAGACTTAGTCCAACTGAGGCCCAAGAATTTCAAAAAATTAAAGAAATTCAAGAATCCATTCTAGATTAGGATTTTTTTCCTTAAAGAATAGGATTTTTTAATTCTTGTTTTAGTAGGATTATATTTATACTTCTAGTCAAACTAGGATTGTTAGTTGGTATTTCATTCCTACTAGAATTCTTTTCCTATTTTAGTTAGGATATGTTTTCCTTAACCTTATTCTTATGCTAGTTTAATTAGGATTAGTTTTCCTTAACTTTATCAATTTTACTCATTATAAGGCCTATTTAAAGGGCTCAATATGGTAAAAATAAATATTGGTGATTAGTTTTTCTAAGCTCATGCTTCAAAAACGTAAATTCTCTTTGGTTGACTCTTCTTTCTTTATTTAATATCGTAAAAAGAATGTAAGGTAAAAAGAATCTTACCAACTTGTTCCTCAAACCCACGAGAGTACTAGATGTTAACTTAGTACCATGTTTAGCCCATAAAGTCCTCCAAAAATGACTTAGGAACCTCTAATCCCTATTTGAAACAATAGTTCTGGGTATTCCATGCAATTTCACAATATGATCAAAGAAGAGATCAATAATATTTGTTGCATCCGAAGTCTTATCGCAAGGAATAAAGTGGTCCATCTTCAAAAATTGATCAACAATCACAAAGATGGAAATCCTTACCCCTTTGAGTCCTTGAAAGTCCCAACATAAAGTTTGTGCTAAGGACTTCCCAAGGTTGAGTAGGAACTGGCAGAGGAGTGTAAATACCCGAATTGATTTTGTGCATTTTTGCCTTTATACAAGTTTCACCTCTTTCAAAAAGAGAGCTAAAATTCTTTATAAAATGCCGATAAAAAAAATCATACCATGAAAATTGTGAAGCTCTATTAAGCTTTTTGGAATAAGCCAGCTAGCAATAGCTTCAATCTTTCACGACTCGATATGAATTCCCTCACCGGAGACAATATAACCAAGAAAAAGACTTGCTCAAAAAAGAAATTTCAGTTCTTCAAGTTGGCATGGAGGGTTTGCTCTCTTAAAACTTCAAAATTCTTCCTAAGTGCTATAAATATTGTTTATCATCCTTGCTATAAATCAGTATATCATCAAAATAAACAACGACAATTTTTCCCATATATGGTTGAAAGATTTGGGTCATGAGTCTCATAAATGTGCTAGGAGCATTAGATATCCCAAATGGCATTACGAGCCATTCATACAACCCCTTGCCAATCTGGTATGTAGTCTTCCATTCATCACTCTCCTTCATTCGAATTTGGTGATAGCCACTCTTCAAATAAATTTTAGAAAATATCTTGGCCCATATAATTGATCAAAAAGCCCATCAAGCCTAGGAGTAGAATATACTTGATGGTCATCTTGTTAATAGCACTATCAATACATATACGCCAAGATCCATCCTTCTTAGGAATGAGCAAGACAGGTACATCACAAGGACTTAAGATTTTTGTAATTAGTCCATGATCCAGTAGTTCCTTGACTTTTCCTTGAAGTTCCTTTTTCTCTATTGGATTCATTTGATATGTTGCTTTATTAGGAGGTGGTGCACCTGGAATTAGATCAATTTGATATTGAATTGACCTCGTAAGTGGTAAGGAAGAAGATGTAGTACCCGATACAACATCATGAAACTCATCCAATATTGCTTGAATTCGTGGGTCAATGACTTTTATTGACTCTTTCTTGGTGATATATAACACTTCCTTAGGTTCTACAACGAGCACTTCCTCTCCCTCCTTTAAGTTTTCATCTATCTTAGCTCTTGTGATGCATGCCTCATTCACTTTAGGATTTGACTTCCTTAAATCTTCAGTGTTCATTGGGAGAAATTTGATCTTATTTCCATCCTTGATAAAAGAGTAAGTGTTCTTGAAGCCATCATGAATTGACTTTCTATCATAATCCCATGGTCTCCCAAGCAGTGAGTGGCAAGTATTCATAGGCATTACATCATACAAACCTTATCTTGATAATTCTTGACAATAGAGAAAGGTATAAGGAATCGTTTATTAACCTGTACATTCGCTTCCTTCCTCCAGCCACCTCATACAGTATGGCTTCTGCAATGGCTCCATCTCAAACCCCAATTTTGGTAACCATTTCTTCAGAAACTATATTTGTACTGCCACACCTCCTTTTTTCTTACACCCCCGAAAAGGGTATAATAAACGGAGTTTTTCCAATTAAAGGATAATCGGAATGGGATTTGTTATTAAAAATCAGAGTCGCCACTTGGGAGATTAATGGTTTCCCAAGTCACCGGTTGAATCCCGAACCGAGGAAATTATGCCTCTGTTAACAGTCCGCGAATCAGAAATCCGAGTAAGGAATTCTGTTAACCCGGGAGAAGGTGTTAGGCATTCCCGGGTTCCGTGGTTCTAGCACGGTCGCTCAACTGTTATATTTAGATTTATCTGATTTCAAAACATGTTTTAGCTTGTGTGCTTTTTAACCGTAAATCGCTTTTATTATTATTTTAACGAGAATTGCAACGTCGTGAAAACGTGTCTCGAACCACGTCATATAAATGCACCCGTGATTGTTGACACATTTCGACTTCGTTGAGATTTGGATTTGATGTGACCCCGAGTTTAGGAAAGTAGATTATTAAAATACGCGCCTAAAGCAACTACGCGTTTGCACTTTGCGAGGGCCATGGAATTAGCTAAATGGCACGCCTCGAATCTAAGGATCAATACAGAATTAACTACACAAGGGCCATGTAATTGAGATTTTTATTTGGCCTGGCACGCCTCAAATTATTCCAAAAGGCTTTACTCAACTAAAACAAACTACTGATATTCAAGAATTGTTTTTCTAGACTACTTTGAAATTATTGTAAGAATAAAGAGTTATGGGTAAAACCAAAATATTGTGCATCATCTGCATTGTCATGTAATAACAGAACTCAAATGGAAATAAATTAACGTTCTACAACCATTGAAAGCAACTTTAACAATTTTCTGATAGTTCTGAAATTAGAGGCAAAACCGTGCCTTAACAAATTCACGCAGTACATACACAGAATTGCAAAACGCGGCATTGTCTCTTCCAAAACAGTAATTTTAGCTAATTAGCTAATTACTTTTGGTCAATTGGCTTCACTCTTTCCTACTCCATCACTTAAAAGAAATAAATAAAAACAAAATACTTAAAACAGATTGCAAATCTCATCAATTCAAACGAATTTCATCCAAGCAAATGTATGGCTTCTGGAAATTTCAACAGCAAGATAGGAACCAAAACTTATTAAAATTCAGCCCACCTTAATCATGGAAATCCGCATCGTCATAATCAAACCAACAGGGAAAACTAACTAATGCAGATTAATACACACAATGATGAAGTATGCATTGATTTCACAGTCCAACTTGAATAAAGACGAGCAACCAATCATCGTGCTTAAGGTTTTCACATATCCTTTTCATGCTAAAATCATATCAAAATAGAATAATAGAGAATCGACACTGAACCTGGACTGAAATTCTTCTTAGTAACAGTAGAGGGATGAGCATATACAATGTTTTGCTCCCAAATTTCAATGGAGAACAACGCAATCGAGCAGAAATGCGAGCCAAACCACGAACCTTAGACGGAAACTCGAATCGGCGTCGGAACGAACTCAATCGAACCCCGTCGATTCCATGGAAGAAAAGGGAGTGGCGACAAGAGGGATGAGAGACAGTGAGGTGAGGGAGATAGGGTGAAGGAGGCAGCAGTGGCGTCGCACAACAGGAGCTATAGCCGTCGTCGGTAATCACCTCCGGCGGCGGCAACCATGAGAGCTGAAGAGGAAGGGCTACCACTCGTTTTGTATGTTGGGTGTTAGAGAAGGAGGTGCTGCTAATTGCTTCTTCAATCAGAGAAAAATCGAGAGGTCCGGCTGAATGGTCCCGTCCTTTTTCTCTATTCTGTTTCTTTTTTTTTCCAGATCTCTCTCCCCCTCTGATTTTGCGTGTGTTTTGTTTTTGAAGAAACGGGGCTCGTTGGTCTGAGATGGAAGAAGAGAGCAGCGATGGGTGTTGATTTTTGGGTTTTTTTGCGGCTGAAGAAGATGATGCAACGCTAGGGGTGGGGTTCTTTTTTTTTTAGCCGCAGCTTTTTTTTAGTGTATTTGGTGTCGGTTTATTTTAGGTGTAGGTACTATTATATAGGGGTAGGGATTAGGGTTATATTTTGTGTATTTTGCCAATTAGTCCCTAGGTCTTTTGTGTTAAGTCTTTAGGGTCTTTTTATTTATTTTTGTCCCAAAGAAGAGTCTAGAAAGGTCCCTAGGCTTAATGGACTAATCCGAATTGGGCCAAGAACTGGGCTCTAACACTCTTAACATTGTGATCCAATACCTTAATTGACTCCCTTTAAAATAAGATGAAAATACTACACAATGCAAAAGCTAACATGAAACTATTATATATTTTTTGTATTTTCAAGATTATATAGAGATAAAAATAAAGTACTATTTTTGTATATTTTTTTATTTAAATTTATGTAAGATATGTAAGCTAATATATTTTTTTTAATTTTCCATTTTTATGACGAAAATAAAGGAAAGAAGTCAAAAATGGCTGAAATAGCTATATTATGCCTACATTAAATATTTACATGCTAAAATAGAAAAATCTTGGGGAGGGTCAAAAATCATATGTCTACATGTACAACTTCCTGAATCAATGATGAGCGTACAAAGTTTTCCCTTAGATGTACAGCGTGTATGAAAAATATTGTGTTGCAACCATGTATCTACTTTGCTAGAATCTAAATGAACTCATTGGATCATAAGGTATTCTTCGCCATCTCCATATTCAGCTACTTCTTCCAAGTTGTCATGAGGCTGCTCTTCATGATAATCTTCTTTATTAGTTACTCCTTCAAGAATGGTGAATGCCTTTTTTTTAGGACAATCAGCTTGTAAATGCCCAAGTCCTCCATATTTATGGCATCTCTTTTTATAAATAGATTCTGAAGTCATGGGCTTCCTTTTACTTTCTGGACACTTGTTTATAGAGCTCAAACTAGCACTCTCATGGTTGGAAATATTCGGCTTTTTTATTGTAGTTGATGAAAATGTGGCTTCGGATTCCCTATGTTATGTCTCTACAACCTTGTCTAGTTTGACAACATCCCCAAAGGTTCAATGGGGCTGCAATCGTATCACAATTGTAATTTGGTTATTTAATCTAGAAATATCAAGCAATTAGGCGGTCTAGTTTTTCTTTAATGTCATTCATAAGCCTAAGATATTCAAATTCTCTTATGTACTCACCCACGAATTAAATTCCTTGTTTAAAAGAATGAAACTTCAAGTAATAATCTTCTTCATATGTCTCTTGCAAGAACTATTTGCGTAATTCTCGTTTCATTCTCTCCCAAGCGTGAATTTGTGTTTTCCCTCAAGCTCTCGCTCCCTTTTGAGGTTTTTCCACCATAGAGATGTGTAACCTCTAAGCTTTATAACAACAAGCTTGACCTTCTTCTGATCAGAATATTTTTTATAATCAAAAATACGTTTAAAAGTTATAATCCAGTCAATGAATTCATCACCTTGAGATTTACCATCATACTCCAATTTCAAGTTTAATATCATCATGTTAATATCTCTCTTGATTATTAATGAGTGGCCTTCTTTGAAATCTCCTCATATCATATTGATATTGAACTTCATCAGAATCATACTCTTCACTACCTTGATTATCTGAGTATTCCGAATATGAGTCTTTATCATGGCGATAATGGCGCCTCAGTACTCTCATTCCTTGGTTAACTATAGCTTCTTCTGCTCGCTCAATGTCCTGCTCTGCGCAGTTGAATTGGTGGATCTCAAAGTGGAAGACGCCGCGATAGTACTAGTATGTTGTGTCTTGGTGTTAGTAGAGGTTATAGGCATTGTGGCGGATTTGGTGGCTGATTTTGAATCACCAAACTTTCAACCAATTCAGTCAAATTCTACATTGATTTCTTTAAGCCATCTAGCTGCACTTTAATTTCTTCGTTGTCTCTTTCAAGGGTTGTGGTTCTTAATTTTTCAATCTGAAGTTGCTCATCAATTGAAGAGGGTCCCGAACTTTCAATTTTTTTGTCACAACCCCAAATTCCCACATTAGGATGTCATGATGGCACCTAGTCTCTAAGACTAGGTAAGCCTAACATACATTGAGATTTAGCATAAAGAACAACTTAGATATCAAATTAAACTATAAAATTATTTTAAATAAACCCAAAAGGTACAGCTGTCAAATATCTCCCAAAATTGGTGGAACTGAGTCATAAGCTCTATAGAGAACGCACTAATAATCTCTAAATACAACACTATTTGAAATGAAGATAAACATTAGTAAAGAAGTAGAAGAAGGTGACTCCGAGGCCTGCGAGCGTCGAGCAAGTATTTCTTGAAGTCTCCAGAATAACTGGACAATACCCAATAAGTATCAAGCCTAACCTCGGTAGAGTAGCAACGAGGCCAGGTCAAGAGACCTACTAGACTAAATGAACCTGAACAGAATATAATATAGTCTAATAACGGAAAGCAAAGAATTAAATGGCAACAAAGCAGTATAATGATGTAAGGGTAACAACTGATATAAAAACAATAAAGGACAACAAGAATGAGCATGTGATAAGAACAACAAATAATCAAATACAGTCAAATATAAGTGAGTCAAATGAAGAATAACAATAACCGTTCCATCAACAAGCTCTTTCAACATAGAATGTACAACAAGAATCACGACCGAGGTACCACACATCATTATCTTTCACATTTCACAAGTCATAATCACAATCTTCCTTATATCACCGCGTGAGACTTGCATTATTTTAAAAATATTTTTTCCGAAATAGCTACATGTGTTATACCCCCTTATCTCACCACGTGCCATCAAGTAATTCCCTTACGAGCAACACGTGTATAAATCCCACCTTATATCACCGCATGTGTTTCAATACCACCCTTATACCACCGTATGGGTAAGAATATCACAACAAAATAATCAACTCGCACCACATGTGCCCACGGCACAACAACAATGTATACAAGAATCTCAATAATAATAAAATGAATGAGAAACAACTCAACAAGAAAAGATATTTCAGTAACCAAACCTCAGTGTATTATTAGCTTCCACAACTACAGCTTTAATGAGTCACAATGAAGATATTACGATGAAATGGAAACTCCCAATTCAAGTGCATAACATAAGCTTAACAATGAAGAGATAGCATGAAATAGCAACTACCTCTAAATGCATGAGGATAACTCAACAATGGAAAGAATAGCATATAACAACAATTACAAATACCGGGACATAAGGAAAACCTCTTCCATCGAAACTAGCACGTGTAATAATAACTTCAAATATGGCATGTAGGAATAAATTTGACATGGAAAGATAGAACAAACAATAATAACTTTAATTAAAGGCTTAAAAGTAACCTAAGAGTCTTAACCGGTCAAATACTACAGACAAGCCCGTGTACACACTCGTCACCTCGTGTACACGTCTTCCACATAACTCAATTAGTACAATCAACCCAATTCCTAAGGGGTAGTTTCTCCCACACAAAGTTAGACAAGATACTTATCTCGATTAGGCCAAATCAACGCTCAAAAATAGCTTTTCCCTTATAATTCGCCTCTACATGGCTCAAATCTAACCAAAAATAATTTAATATCATTAAACAATACAAGAGAAATCAATTTCGAATAATAAAGCTAAGATCGTTACACTTTTCCTCAATAGTCAACTTCGGGCCACTCGGTCAAACCCGGGTCTAAGGGTAGATCCTGACTACCCATAACCCCATGAATCCATATATGCGTTTTGTTTTCAAATCCGAGTGCAAATCAACTCTCAAATACCAAATTTTTATTTTTCAAAACATACACAAAAATCCCCAAAATTTCTTTTTGATTTTCATAAATTTGATGTTAAATCTCATATATAATCATGTAATATAGTTGGAAATTAATCAAAATTATTTACCCAATATTGTAGGTGAGAATCCCCTCTTCAAATCCCCTCCTACCGAGTCTAGGGTTCTAAAATGAGAGAAGTGAGATGAAATCCAGCCCTTTTGTTCAGTTGCAGATGTCGCAATTGCGACACTAGGTTCGCAATTGCGAAGAAAGCCTCGCAATTGCAGCGCCTGACAGCCTAAAGGGAAGTCGCAAATGCAACACTGGCTTCGCAATTGCGGAGCCTGCTCCCATCGCAAATGAGACAAAAATGTCACAAATGCAAACCTACCAGTCTAGCCTACTCTTCGCAAATGCAGTCAAAGCATCGCAAAGTCGACTCCTGAGGCCCCTTTGCTATGATCACAGTTGCGATGCTGGTATTCGCAATTCATCACTTGAGACACCAGCACACCAACAACCTAGAATTGAGTCCAAACCATTCTTAAACACGTCCGAAACTCATCTTATCCCTCGGGGCTCCAAACCTAACATCCACACAAGTCTAAAAATATCATACTAACTCGCTCGCGCGATCAAAATACCAAAATAACCTCTAGAACCACGAATCGGACGTCAAAACACATGAATTTCAAAAGAAAACTCAAGAACCTCTAGAATTGCAACCAAGCGTCCGAATCCTATCCAACTAACTCCAAATGACACCAAATTTTGCAGACAAGTTCCAAATAGCAAAATGGATCTATTCCAAGTCCCAAATCAAATTCTGAACTTGATAGCCATAAAGTAAGCCTACTGTCAAACTTAAGAAAACTTCTAAACCTCAAATTGCCAGCTTTTGGAAAAATACGTCAAATCAACCTAGGGACCTGTGAATCTAATTCTAGGCATACGCCCAACTCCAATATCACGATACAAACCTATCAGAGCCATCAAAACACCATTTCGGGGTCGTTTTCATAAAAGTCAAACTACAATAAACATTTCCAACTTAAGCTTCTAAACCAAGAACCAAAGGGTCCAAATCAACCCAAAACCTTCCCGAAATGAAACTAATCAACCCCGCAAGTTATAAAACCACAATACACATGTGTGAAGCATCAAAAGTACGAGGCTCAAGTACACAAAACGACAGGTCTGGTAGTTACATTCTCCCACTCTTAAAACAAACGTTCATCCTCGAACGTGCATAGAGACATACCTGAAGTGCCAAAAACGTGAGCATAATGACTTCACATGTCGTGCTCGGTCTCCCAGGTCGCCTCCTCGATTGGATGACCCCTCCATTGAAACTTCACTGAAGCAATATTCTTTGACCTTAACGTTTGGACCTGCTTGTCCAAGATAGCCACATGCTCCTCATCATAAGTCAAATCCTTGTCCAATTGGACTGAGCTGAAATCTAATACATGTGATGGATCACCATAATACTTCCGGAGCATGAAAACATAGAACACCGGGTGAACTGCCGATAAGTTGGGTGGCAATGCAAGCTTGTAGGCCACCTCATCAACTCTCTCAAGGATCTCAAAAGGACCAATATACCTAGGGCTCAACTTAACCTTCTCCCCGAATCTCATCACACCCTTCATGGGTGAAACTCTGAGCAAAACTCTCTCTCCCACCATACATCACGAGCCCTTGGATAAGCATAACACTTCTATCGAGATTGTGAAGTATGAAGCCGCTCCTGAATCAGTTTGACTTTCTCCAAGGCATCCCGAACTAATTAGTGCCCACAACCTAGCCTCTCCCGGCTCAAACCAACCAACTGGAGAACGACCGCCTCCCATATAAGGCCTCATAAGGGGCCATATGAATACTCGATTAGTAGCTGTTATTGTAGGCAAACTCTGCAAGCGATAGAAACTGATCCCATGAACCCCCAAAATCCATAACACAAGCACGTAGCATATACTCCAAGATTTGAATGATGCGCTCGGATTTCCAGCCCGTCTGGGGGTGAAATGATGTATTCAACTCAACCCATGTGCCTAAATCATGCTGCACAGCTCTCCAGAAATGCAATGTGAACTGCGTGCCTCGATCGAAGATAATGGACATCAGTATACCATGAAGACAAATAATCTCACGGATATAGATCTGAGCCAGCTGCTCTGACGAATAGGTAGTCACAACTGGAATGAAGTGGACTTGGTCAGTCTACCACAATAACCCACACTATATAAAATTTCTTCAAAGTCTGTGGGAACCCAACAACGAAATCCATGGTAATACTCCCACTTCCACTTGGGAATCTCAAGTCTCTGAAGCAACCCGCCTGACCTTTGATGCTCGTACTTCACCTGCTGAAAGATCAAGCATCGAGTCACATACACTACTATGTCTTTCTTCATTCTTCTCCATCAATAGTGCTGCCTCAAATCCTTATACATCTTGACGGCACCCGGATGAATGTAATACCGCGAACCATGGGCCTCCTCAAGGATCAACTCACGCAACCCATCCACATTGGGCACACATATCCTGCCCTACATCCGCAATACCTCTTCATCTCCAATAGAAACCTCCTTGGCATCACCGTGCTACATTATGTCCTTAAGGACAATCAAATGGGGGTCGTCATACTGACGTCATACTCATGCGCTTTGATGCAATCATACAAAGAAGACCGAGAAGCCATGCAAGCAAGAACTCGGCTAGGCTCTAAAACATAGAGTCTCACAAACAGATTGGCCAAAGCCTGAACGTCCATCGCTAGTGGCCTCTCAGCTGCCGGTAATTATGCCAAACTGCCCATACTCTCAGCATTTCCACTCAAGGCATCGGCCACCACATTGTCTTTCCCGAGATGATATAGTATGGTGATATCATAGCCTTTCAGCAACCCTAACCATCTCCGCTGCCGAAAATTAAAGTCCTTCTACTTGAACAGATGTTGGAGACTCCGATGGTCGGTACAGACCTCACATGGAACACCGTATAGATAGTGCCTCCAAATCTTCAATGCGTGAACAATGGCCACCAACTCTAAGTCATGCATAGGGTAATTCTTCTCATAAACCTTCAACTGCCGAGACACAACGAGTAGGCAATCACCCTATCGTCTTGCATCAATACCGCACCAAGCCTGATATGCGATGCATCACAATACATAGTGAAAGACCCTGAACCTGTAGGTAACACCAACACTGGGGTCATAGTAAATACAGTCTTGAGCTTCTAAAAGCCCGCTTCACACTCGTCGGACCATCTAAAGGGAGCACCCTTCTGGGTCAATCTAGTCAAAGGTGCAACAATGGACAGAAACCCTCTACAATTGGCGATAATATCCTGGTAAATCAAGAAAACTCTAGATCTCAGTAGCTGAAGACGGTCTGGGCCAACTCTAAACTACCTTAATCTTCATCGGATCTACCTTGATCCATTCACTAGACACCACGTGACCTAAAAATTCCACGGAATCAAGCCAAAACTCACACTTGGAGAATTTTGCATATAACTTCTTCTACCTCAAGGTCTGGAGCACGATCCCCAAGTGTTGCTTATGATCCTCCCAATTGCGTGAATACACCAAGATGTCGTCAATGACCACAATGACAAAAGAATTAAGATATGGTTGGAACACATTGTTCATCAAGTGCATAAATGCTGCTGGGGAATTGGTCAGACCAAATGACATCACTAGAAACTAGTAGTGACCATACCGAGCCCTGAAAGCAGTCTTCGGGATATCCGGATCTCGAACCTTCGTTGATGATACCCTAACCTCAAATCAATCTTCGAGAACATTGTAGCACCCTGAAACTGATCAAATAAGTCATCAATGCACGTTAGTGGGTACATGTTCTTGACTGTAACTTTTTTCAGCTGCCTATAGTCAATACACATCCTCAAAGAGCCGTCTTTCTTCTTCACAAATAGAACTCGATCACCCCAAGGTGAGACACTCGGTCGAATGAAACCCTTATCAAGAAGCTCCTGAAGTTGTTCCTTTAAGTCCTTCAACTCCAGTGGTGTCATTCGATATGGTGGAATAGAAATGGGCCGAGTATCCGGCACCAGGTCAATACCAAAATCGATATCCCTATCGGGCGCAATCCCCGGTAGGTCTGCTAGGAATACATCTGGGAAATCTCTTACTACTAGAACTGACTCAACGATTGGAGTAGCAGCACTGACATCCCTGACAAAGGCTAGATATGCTTAACACCCCTTCTCAACCATTTGTTGTGCCATCACAAAGGACACAACCCTGCTAGGAATATAATCCAAAGTGCCCCTCCACTCTAACCGCAGCAATCCTGGCATAGCCAATGTCATGGCATGACAATCCAGAATAGCGTGATAGGGCGACAACCAATCCATAGCTAAGATCACATCAACGTATACCACACCGAGTAGCAATAGATCAATTTTGGTCTCATAACCACCAATAGCAATTAAACACGATCGATAAACACGATTTGCAATAACAAAATCTCTCACATGTGTGGACACATATACAGGAGCACTCAAAGAATCACGGGATATATCAAAATACGGAGCAAAGTAAGATGACACATTTGAATAAGCAGAACCCAGATCAAATAAGAGTGATGCATCCCTATGACCGACCAAAACAATATATGTGATGATCGCATCCAACGCAACTGCCTCTGTCCTAGCAGGAAAAGCATAGAAACGAGCTTGGCCTCCCACTCTAGGGTGACCTATGCCCGCCTGACCTCCACCCCTAGCTGGCGGTGCAGGTAGAGCGACAACTGGAGAAGCAACCATGGGATGTGAACCTTGTGGAATTTGTGGAGCCTGTGTAGTCTGTTGAGGTGCACCCCACCTAAGTCTAGGACAATCCCTCACCATATGTTTGGTATCACCATACTCAAAAAAAATCTCTCGGTGGGCATGGTTGCTGAAATTGACTCCGGCCTGGTCGGCTAGACCGACCGTTGTAGGCACCCCATGCAGGAGGTGCACTGGAAAGTGTCTGTGTATAATGGGCAACCTAAGACCTCAAAATAGCTGGAGCACTGCTAATAGCTTGAAGTGTTGAATGAACTGGGCAACTCACATAGCCTCTGCCATGACGGGCTACAACCAGAGCGCATGCAACACTATATCCTCTAGAATCTCGAGGCCTCTTGGCCTCCCTGTCCTCCCTCTCTCAGCCCCGCATACCTTTCATCCTCCTAGCAATCTCTACAACCTGCTGAAATGGAGTATCCGTCTCCAACTCTCGATCCATGCTGAATCTAAGACCATAAATGAGCCCCTCAATGAATCTGTGGACTCGCTCTCTGACTGTAGAAACCAACGCATATGCCTGTTAGGACAACTCACTGAATTTGATGGCATACTCTGACACTGACATAGTCCCCTAATTTAGTTGCTCAAACTCTATGCGCCATGCATCCCGAAGGGTTTGGAGAACAAACTCTCTCAAAAACATATCTGAAAACTGAGCCGAAGTGAGTGGGGCTACATCAGTTGGCCTACCCGCCTCGTAAGTCTTCCACCACCGATACACTAATCTTGACAGCTGAAATATAGTAAAAGCAACTTTGCTCACCTCCACAATACCCATGGTGCGGAGAACATGATAGAACTTGTCCAGAAAACCCTGTGCATCCTCAGTAATTCCGCCGCTTAAAGTAGGAGGATCATACTTCTTAAACCTCTCAATTCTCATCTTCTCCTCCTCTGATACCTCTGACCTAACCTCATGCTGAACCGGAATAATAGGTTGTGCTGGCATGACACTCAGAACCTAATCAATGGACCCGCTGCTCTAGAGTATGGGTCGCGAGAGTCTGAGCTCATCCCCCAACCTGAAATGTAGCTGGTGCAACGGGAATCAATACCGCCTGAGCTAAAGTGCCGAGCATGCTCAAAAACTATGCTAGGGTCTCCTAAAGTTCAGGGGTAACAACAGGCGCCTCGGGTGACTGTCCACCTACCGGAGCTACTGGTGGCTCCTCAGTCGTTGCTCGGGCAGGTGCTTTGGCTGCAGCACGTGCCCCTCCAGGGCCTCTACCCTGACCCCAGCCTCTCACGGATCTAGCAAGGGACGGGATTGTCTGATCATTTGATCCAATAGTGCATGTCCTCACCATCTGTGAGAGAATAGAAAGATGAAGGCTCAGATTTCGAAATCAACAAATTCACATGTCAAGGGATCAAAAAGTGGAATTTTCCTTATAGTTCCTTAGCCTCTCGAAGATAAGTACAGACGTCTCCATACCAATCTGCAAGACTCTACCAAACTTGTTGATGACTTGTAACACCAATGAACCTACAGTTCTGATACCAATTTGTCACGATCCCGAATTGTAAGGCCCCATGAACTTTTTCTAATGATTAAGACTTCATAGTGCACCAACAATAATTGGGAGTAATGTTTTTGAGTACCAAAGGAGACCTATGGGATAGAACCATATTATTTTGAATTGAAAATACAGGAGAGTGTTTTGGAAAATATTAAAGAGGTTTGTAATTTGGAAGAAGTCTTTTGGATCGAGTAGGAAATATTAAGTGGAATAGATGTAAACATTTGCACAACACTTGACTTTGAATGGGTATAACTCTCATAATATAAAGTTATTCTCCATGAATTTTCCCCTAGAATGTATCCCTTTGAGTCTAGTTTCTAACGCATCAAGCCGTTTGTCATTTGGACATTCCTGCTAAAAGTTATGATCAAATTATTAAAGTCAGACCACCCAGTTATTTTGGCAGACAGCGAAGCAAGGCTCGCTTCGCCAGACCGGGCACGGATCATGTATTCCCTTGCATGCAGTGGACAGTGAAGTGAGGCTCACTTCTCCAGACTAGACACGCCCCAACTTAAGGTCTTTTAAAGTCATTTCGTGGGCTCATTTTTGCCATTTCATTTAGACGAATTTTGGAGCTTTCCTCTACTCTCTCAAGACACCCAACTCCTCCCATCTTCAAGGTAAGCAATCCCAATTATATTGGTGTAAATCCTATCATTACCACACTATAAATAACTCAATCCACCAAGAAATCCTTAGATTTTCAAAAAATCTCTTCAAGAACTCAAATGAGGGTTTGGCAAGATTTCTTCCAAAAGGTAATCCTACACCCTTAGACCTACATGCATGGGTTTATTATTGGATTATGAGTATGAATTAAGAATTGTAACTCATGGGATGGTGATTGAAAGCCATAAGTTCCCAATTTAAATACGTAACCATTGTAGCTATTGAAAGGTGATTTTTTTATGGAATTTTGTTGGTTGGGTGTGGATGGTCATGCATGTGATGTTAGAAGTTATAAATTATTTAAGAATGATGGTGGGATAAATTGTTGGTAAATGGTGGTAGTTGGATGAACTAATTCTATGGTTAAGAGATGTAGAGATTTATGCCTACTAGGTTTTTGATAAAGTGTGTAAATGGCCTAAAATATGGAATTTGTTACTAATATTGGTCCCATTGGATGTTGTTATTGTAGATTGAATTTTCTTAGTGTAGTGTATTATTGTAGTATCATTAAGGGGTGGATTTGAGGTATGTTAGCTAAACACTTCTCTTAGAATTGAACCCGACAATGTCCTTGTAAGTCCCGGGTTGTTCATTATAACTTGATTATTCCTAGTAAGCTTTGTGTCAAAAGATATATGTTTAATATGTATTTCTAAATTCTCTTGTCATGTTATTGTCACGACCCAAGTTCTCCCTCCGTGAACTGTCGTGACGGCACCTAGTCTCTATGACTAGGTAAGCCTAATATTTGCGAAAAAATAAAATGAAATCATGAAAGCTAACAATCAACAGGTAAATTTTAAATAGGAACTAAGATTCCACTTGGCATATACAATAATCACTCTCAAATTTTACATAAGCTCTCCCAAAACCCGGAATACCGTAAGTCACAAGCTACAAAAAGAAACAGTACTTCTGTGCTCCAGAGTCTAACAAAAGAAGAAAAATACAAGAAGTGTTTGACATGGGAAGAATAGATAGGGAATCCGAGGTATGCAGACGCGGCAGATATACCTTGAAGTCTCTACAGCTACCTCGCCTCACAAATAATACGGCTGATAAGCGGTACCTGGATCTGCACATGAAAAACATGTGCAGGGAAGGGGCATGAGTACGCCACAATGGTACCCAGTAAGTGCCAAGCCTAACCTCGGTCGAGTAGTGACGAGATCAGGTCAGGGCCCTACTGGTATAAACATATTGAAATAAGACAAAATGATATATCGCAGTAAAAATGAACACGGAAATCTAATAAGAATGGAATCATAGAAAGACAACAACTCAGAACACAGAGATAACAACAAGGGATCTCCCGAGATACCGTCTCGTAGTCCCAAATGTAAATGTGCAGGGGGATCTCCCAAAATACCGTTCCGTAGTCCCAAAGTAAATATGGAGAGCAGGGAGATCTTCCGGAATACCGTTCCGTAGTCCCAAAATAAATATGCAGTACAGGGGGGTCTCCCAGAATACCGTTCCGTAGTTCCAAAGTAAATATGCAGCTCAACCAATAGAAATAACAGCTACAGCAAGAAAACCTACAGTTAGACTTAGTTCAAGTCAAAGAAAGCAGGAAATTTCACTAAGCATGCTGCACAAAGTTCAAATAGGCAGTTAAAACACGTAGGCATGCTATTCTAAACTAAACAGGATAGTTACATATGCTAGTGTAGTTCAAATAAGGAGAAAACAGGTTATGACTTAGTGAAAAACAGAGTTTTACAAAAAATAGCCCATGTACGTACTCCTCACCTCACGTACACGGCTCACATATCAAAATAGTACCAAATCCTAAAGGGAGTTCCCCCACACAAGGTTAGGCAAGCCACTTACCTCGAACCAAGCTCAAACCAATCCGTCAGAATGCTTTTTCCACGGATATCTGGCTCCGGATGGCCCAAATCTAGCCAAATCAATTACATAACATAAATATAATATAAATATAACTACAAGAAACTAATCTAGCTAATGAATTCAAGACTAAAGCAAGAAATTAGAATATCGCCCTAAAAAGCCTCCCCGGGCCCACGTCTCGGAATCGGGTAAAATCACAAATTACGTTCACCTATTCACTCACGAGTTCACTCGTACCAAAATTATCCAAATCCGATTTCTAGATCCCAATCAAAACTCAAAAATCCAGTTAGGGAACTTTTCCCCCTTTTCCCACTTTCTCACCCAATTTCCTTAATTTAATGAAGAAAACAACTATGGATTAATGAAATACAATTAAAATCGAGTTAGGAATCGTTACCCCAAAGCTCTCTCCGAAAATCCCTTGAAGAATCGCCAATTTCTGAGCTCCCGAGTCCAAAAATGAAGAAATGAATCAAACGCTTGATTTAGCCCATTTTTCTGCTAGTTAAACCGCACCTGCGGTTACTTAACCGCTTCTACGGTACCGCTTCTGTGGCTAAAGTTCCACACCTGCAGAATTTCATTAACTTCCCAGACTTTGCACCTGCGCACAAATATCCGTATCTGCGGATGCGCTTCTGCGCTTCTGCGGAACCTTTCTTCCTTCCAAATCTACTTTTGCGATCACACTTCCGCAGATGCGGCTCCGCTTCTACGGCTCTCGCATCGCCTTGGCGACCACTGACCCTCATGACTAAAAATGCACCTGCGACCTCATTCTCGCTTTTGCAGGGCCGCACCTGCGTACCACCCACCGCAGGTGAGAAAACACCAGCACCAGCAAACTTCAGAATATGCACAAGTCCAATTTCATTTCATTGAGCATCCGAAACACACCCGAGGACCTTGCGACCTCAACTAAACATACCAACCAATCCTAAAATACCATACAAACTTATTTAATCCCTCAAATCACAACAAAAAATGCTAAAAACACAAATCACTCTCCAATTCAAACTTAAAGAACCTAAAATCTCCAAATTCGACAACCGATGCCGAAACCTATCAAACCACGTCCGATTGACCCCAAATTTTGCACACAAGTCATAATCATCATTACAGATCCACTCCAACTTCCGTAATTGGAATCCGACCTCGATATCAAGAATTCTACTACCGGTCCAAATCTCCAGAAATTCGACTTTCGCCATTTCAAGCCTAAACTGAGGTACGTACCTCCAAAAAC
>NC_031991.1:16315982-16339270 GCF_001879085.1 Nicotiana attenuata | reverse complement strand
GCTATATCCTACATACGAAATTGAGTTGGTGACTCGAACATGATTACCAGAAGGAAAAAAAAATTAGACCCCCGTAGTAATAGAAATTAGTATGGTCTAGTAAACAAGATAGAACCGAACATGAATTAGGGACCGGAGGAATTGATAATAGTCGACATCGTGAGCATTTCAGAGATCGTGTTCCAACAGTAATAGAATAGACAACATACGAATAACCTTTGAAGGTCATTTAGGAAGACGCTTTCCTAAAACAAGCACTCTGAACAGAGTTAATATTAAGGGACTAACTGTGCCAGTTACACTAGGTGTCAGCGCCTTGGCGACCACTGACCCTCATGACTAAAAATGCACCTGCGACCTCATTCTCGCTTTTGCAGGGCCGCACCTGCGTACCACCCACCGCAGGTGAGAAAACACCAGCACCAGCAAACTTCAGAATATGCACAAGTCCAATTTCATTTCATTGAGCATCCGAAACACACCCGAGGACCTTGCGACCTCAACTAAACATACCAACCAATCCTAAAATACCATACAAACTTATTTAATCCCTCAAATCACAACAAAAAATGCTAAAAACACAAATCACTCTCCAATTCAAACTTAAAGAACCTAAAATCTCCAAATTCGACAACCGATGCCGAAACCTATCAAACCACGTCCGATTGACCCCAAATTTTGCACACAAGTCATAATCATCATTACAGATCCACTCCAACTTCCGTAATTGGAATCCGACCTCGATATCAAGAATTCTACTACCGGTCCAAATCTCCAGAAATTCGACTTTCGCCATTTCAAGCCTAAATGAGGTACGTACCTCCAAAAAACAATCCGGACACGCCCCTAAGCCCAAAATCACCCAACGGAGCTAACGGAATTGACGAAACTCCATTCCAGAGTCGTCTTCACACAGTTCCGACTACGGTCCAAATCTTAAGACTTAAGCCTCCATTTAGGGACTAAGTGTCCCAAAACACTCCAAAAACCAAAACGAAACCTCCCGGCAGGTCACAATAGCAGAGATAGATACGGGGGAAGCAGTTAATAGGGGATCGGGGTTCTAACTCTCAAAATGACCGGCCGAATAGTTACAATTATGTTACTATTTGAGAATGTGTTCAAAGTATGGGTTGCGTATGTAAATGTTATAACTTCAAGTCGTGTTTCAAATGGAAGCTATTATGCCAAATTGTGTAGAGACTGTGATTGGGATTACACCTCCTGTAAGGCCCCGTGAAATTCTTACTCAAAAACCCAAAATCTCGTAGTGTCAAGTTAGGAATATGTGCTCGCCGCGGTTCGGACCTTTTGGATTGATCTGTGCATTAAAGTTAAGGAAAAATATTTTTCAGAAGAGCGCGTTTCTGCGGCCCATTATGCGATCGCATAATAGCAATGTGGGTCGCATAACTGCCGCAGAGTGAGGCAGAATGTTGGTTAATTTGAGGACAACTATGCGGCCAAATTATGCGATCGCATAATGGATATGCGGGCCGCATAGTCGTCGCATAACCTCCTTGAAATTTTTGCGAGGGGCAGTCCTGCGGTGCATTATGCGACTGCAGAATAGGTATGCGGACCGCATTTTTGTCGCATACCCGGGCAGAATGTTCAAGTTTTGAGGGCCATTTTGCTATGCGACCGCAGACTGAATCGGGGCCCCTATTTTCTAACTTTTAAAACCCGACCCCATCTCATTAAAAATACCCCATTAGACCCTTTTATGCTATTTTCTACTGCATTTAGAGTGAGAGAAGAATTCTAGAGAGAGGAAGTGATCCTCACCAAGTCTCCATTCAACCCTTGCCCAAATCTTTGAAAATTATCAAGTAAAGTTACTAAGCCTTCATTCTAAGAGGTAAGAACTTGCGCCCTAATCTTTGATTTCGAAATTCCTATTAAAATGAGTAATTAACAAGTGGATTCATGGGTATAAGAATTGATTATCTTGCATGCATGAATGATAAAAGGGTATGGGGAGATTGTGAGCTAAAAATGTAACAAATGGGGTGTAGGAAGATAGAACCTCTCACAAAAAGGTCCTAAAATCACAATGCACACTTAGTGCTTGATAATATACTCAAATGAGCTAGAATCTTAATCATCTCTCTAATTTTTGGTTCAACTTGTAATTCTCATAAAATAGATCGAAGTTGCTAAGAGTTCCGGAATTTTGTAAGAATTTAAGGAAAGCTCTATTGAGGTATGTATGGCTACAAACCCCTCTTCTTAGAAATTGAGCTCCTTTGGTGTCCATGCAAATGTTGTAAGACCAAAATTTGATTGATGTATTGATTGTTATTTCACATGAATTGGTGTTGCAAACATATACATGAAAGGTGTGTCTCAATGTGTTCAATATACTATTCTTGGTAATTTAAGGATGTGTGAAGAATGTGAACCATGTGTTGAAATGCCTAGACTTCAAGTCAAGTTTAAACTGAGATTGTTATGCCAAACTATGTGAAATCTTCTCTATGCTTACAACTTGAATTACTCTTGTATGTGCCTATTATCCTAAATTGCAAGGTTAACGTTGAAAGTGGAAATGATGTGAAATATGGGGAAAAAGAGCTTGAATTATGAAATGTGGCCTAGTGCCAAGTATAATGTGATAACTGTGGCCCCAAGCGCCTATGAATTGATATGTGTGAAATAAAGATTGAAATGAGATGATTAATGAAAAAGGAACAATGTCTTGGTAAGACGGCCTAGCCGATCGGGCCGTGATCGGAAGCCATGCCTCACACATGGTGGTATTGTGCTGATATTGAATCCAGAAAGTAAGAATGAGATTGTGATTGAGATACATGTCCAGAAAGTAAGAATGAGATTGTGATTGAGATACATGTCTCAAATGAGGCAACCTTTAGTCGATCGGGTCGTGATCGGACTCCGCGCAAGAAAGCGGTGGTATTGTAAATGATGATGAACAGTATTAAATGCCCCAACCTAAATCTATAGAAATTATGTGAAAGTTATATGATCCTTTTATTTGATGATGTGGTGATCGTTTAAAGCTTTTTGATTGATCCTTATGATTTCTTTGTTCTTGTATGATAGTTCTTTCTAATGAGATGGTGTTTAGTTATACATACTAGTACTATTCCATGGTACTAACGTCCCTTTTGTCGGGGGCGCTACATCTTTGAATGGATGTAGGTGGCTCCATAGCAGACAATGCCGATCGTAGGTAACGGAGCATCCTCCACTCAGCAATCTTGGTGAGCCCCTTTTCTTCCAGGGGTGATGCAGTATGTATTTTGTTATAAATTTCCACTTTTGAGGTATAGCCGGGGCCTTGTTGCCGGCATTATCATAACTGTCTTTTGTATCTTTAGAGGCTCCGTAGACATTTGTGTGGGTTATGTACGGGTGTTGGATGCGTCAATGAACAGTGTTGTAATTCTAAACTCTAGTTCTTCTAAACTGTATCTGTATGAAACCTTAGAAACTTAACGATGGTTTAAGGGTTGTAATATAAAATGAACTAACAATGTTGCATGTACGATCTTTCCTACTGTCTAAATAAATGAAAGCATGGTTTCCTTAATCATATTGAGTTGGGTAGAAAGTGTCCAAAAGGCTTGCTCAGTTGGGTTCACTCGATTGAGCGCCGGTCGCGCCTCCCGAGGTTGGGGCGTGACACCTCCACCTGCATACATTGAGGTGAGGCAGCAGGGCCACTTTGTCTAGATTGTGATAAATTGGTTACACCTCCACCCACATACATTGGGGTGAGGCGGCAGGGCCGCTTTGTCTAGATTGTGATATTGTGGTTACGCCTCCACCCGCATACGTTGGGGTGAGGCGGCAGGGCCGCTTTGTGTAGAGATTGGGATATTGTAGTCACACCTCCACCCGCATATATTGCGGTGAGGCGGCAGGGCCGCTTTGTATAGAGATTGGGATATTGTAGTCACACCTCCACCCGCATACATTGGGGTGAGGCGGCAGGGCCGCTTTGTGTAGAGATTGGGATATTGTAGTCACACCTCCTCCTGCATACATTGGGGTGAGGCGACATGGCCGCTTTGTGTAGAGATTGGGATATTGTAGTCGTACCTCCACCCGCATACATTGGGGTGAGGCGGCAGGACCGCTTTGTGTAGAGTTGTGGTATTGCGATTGCACCTCCACCTGCACACATTAGGGTGAGGCGGCTGGCCCGTTTTGTGTAAAGGTGGTTACAAAGGATCTTCAACTTAAAATTTATAAATGTTATTGAAAGTTCTTAATAAATTTGCTATGGTTGTAACGGCTATCTAAGCCCTTTTATTGTTACCATGATTCATCATATTTATATTGTATTTCCAAGCCCTTGAAAAGGTGTTTTTGTTTTCATACTAGTACTATTCGATATGTACTAACGTCCCTTTTGCCGGAGGCGCTGCATCTTTAATGGATGTAGGTGGTTCTATAGAAAGAAGCATTGATCAGTGATGCGGTACACCCTCTTCCTAGTTGACTTGGTGAGCCCCACTTCAGTTCAAGGTCATGTATCTTTTGTTCCTCGTGTATTATGTTGAAGGTATAGCCGGGCCTTATTGCCGGCACTATCATTGTACTCTTTTTATCTATTAGAGGCTCCATAGACATAGTGTGGATTGTGTATTGGTGTTGGGAAAGTCAAATTAGTCATGAAGTATTTGAATCACTTGTTCTACTTCGGCTATAAAAGTCTATGTATTTTGAAACTTAAAAATGGAGTAAATAATGGAAATGGAAATTAGGGTTGTTAATGAAATCCCCTCAGTGTTTACTTAATGAGATATGTTTTCACTTTATTCATGGATGAGTTTGGGTAAAAAGAAATCTAACAGGCTTGCTCGGTCGGGTTATCTCGATTGAGCGCCGGTCGCGTTCCCCGAGTTCGGGGCATAACAAACTCGGTATCAGAGCCTAAGTTTTTAATGTGTCCTAGGATGTCTCGGAGCCGTGTCATGTTTAATGAATGGTTGGACATAAGAGATAAGTATACAATACCTGGAGCATACTTTATATGAAAAAGGTGTTAGAAGTAATTACCCACCTCCAAAGAGATAATGGCATGATAATTGATACCTAGGCTTAACTGGTACATGTGGATACTGTGGGAACCATGTATATGATCCTAAGATGTAAAAGAAAATTTGTTACATAAGCATGTGATATATTAAAGGCATGACTTGGAGGGTGATGACGTTAGTGTAGGGTCTCTCACGGGAGACAAGAAGTTATGAAAGAGATAATGATGAGTTCTTTATGCCCATATATGACTTGTTTGGCAATGATAAGTATAACGGGAAAAAAGGAACATCAAAGTATATGTAATAAGATGACCCTCTGAGTATAAGGAGAGTCAACTGAACTCACAATGAGAAGATCCGTGCACCATGAATGTTATATGAGTCATAGAAATGTACAAAGTTGTGTTACACTCCTAAAATATATTGACATGAGGAATTTGGGTCCCAAGCCTATGAGGCCGAATAAGAGTTGAGCACTTATGAGATTAATACCATGGCGATTAGACCTCCCTAATAGTCGATCATATACAAGGACTAGAGATATGAAACATATGTCCCTCAAGTTGCTAATTCCAAGACTTGTGTCCAAATCTGGAACATTTACCCCAAGTGCAGAAGGAAGGGCTATAGTGAGGCTACTTAAGTACAATAAAACAAGAGTGGAACCACGTAGCTATGATGTTTGAACATTTTGTTGAAGACATGTGTAGTTTAGAAAAGTGGTAAGGGTTAATGTGATGCTCTGAAAAGATATGTTAATGACAGACCACTAGTACACAAAGAATGTGGAAGGTTTAGAAAGGAAAATTCTTCATACATGACATGGTCACAGTCCTAGGAACGAATGGAGAGAAATAGGGATAAGTGTAACGTTTGCAATAGGGTTTAATACTTGTCATAGAGTCAAAGACAATGGAACCCAAGGAAGTACTATCGATCAAATGTGAAAGGCTTGGGAGTTTTCAGAATGAGCTAATCATGGATTTGCGATTTAGCTAAAGTCCCAAGACTCTAAGAAAGACGGAACAAGTGGGAGAAATAATGCTATAATAACTCAAGAGTGCATTTGTACTCGACGGAGAGCCCTTTAAGAATCTTACAAGCAAGGAAGTGTTAAGTGATACATGGAAGAACACACTTTCCCACGGATATCCCAACAAGTGTCGAGAGTCTAGCATGATGAATTCACAACTAAGGGAAAGGACCACGTAACATATGAAAGAGTGCATAACTATTCACTAACTAGGAAGAATGAGGCAAAAGAATTGGAAGAAAATCTATAAATTGAGATGGTCATAGTTATCGCAAAATAGTCCGTACCAGGATTGTGGACTCGCCTAGAGCACAAGTGTTAATAGAAAGTATAAAGGACCAACCGTAATGCAGCCGACTTTGGTAACACTAAATATTAACTAAAAGATTTAAAGGGAGTTCATGTCACATATTACAATGGAAAGTAAGACTATTGGTGGTGAAGTGGTGGTTTGGTAAGCTTAATAGACCAGGAACAATGATACTACGAGTTCATGGGAGATAGATAGGTGTGTGACACAATAAGGCTATCAACTATGCATTAAAGACAAAATGGGATGGGAATAAATGTACTAGTCACAAAGAAAAGATAGTACCAATATTTTGTCTAGGCCAAAAGGGCGATCAAAGAGGGAAAAACAACACAATCTACCCAAAGGACAAAAGTAAATGTTCGAAATAGATTGAGAAAGCATGAACACTGTTTATGAACCAGACATGTTTAACATGATAGCCCTCAAGTTGCAAAACTAGGAAACACTATTGTAGCTACAATATTGGGAATAAGGTGAGTTACTTATCGTAGATGGAATCAGGTGGACTAAGTCTTACACTTAGAAGGAAAACAAGAAGTCATTGTTGAAGAATTTAGGAGGATCTCAAGTTTCAGAAAAGGCCTTGTTCGGGCCAGTGGCTCTTTTGAATTGAATATATATAAAGGGTGTTGATATGTTCTTTGCATGTGTTTAATAGTAAAGAGGGATCGTAAGAATGTTCACAAAGGAAGTAGAGTGATTTCTTAAATCATATAAGGCAGGTAAGAAGGAAAGAGAGTGGCTAAGAAAGGTCTGAGCAAAATATTTCTTTATATTTGATGAAATGTCGTGCAGTTTAACGTTACGAGAGTGTGTGCACAAGCTAGCAGATAATATTCATTTGAAACGGAAGGTCATATAAGAAAACCCATCAAGTAAAGTCCTTTGTTGAGAAATTGGAGAAGCAAGTTGCAAGTAATAACAAAATGTTGTAACTCTATCAGGGAAATTATTGTAGAACTCAATTCCTAGGAGGTCACATGTAAGAGAAATGTGATAAAGATGTTCCACTAATGATGCATCTGGCTCAAAAGTATGTACGTGCAATGTTTTGTGACTCAATGTTTTGTTAAGATCATATTTATGTTGCCCCTTCAATATATCCATATATGATAGGGGAAGTAATCTAGTGTTCATAATGATGTAATTTTGTATATCAAATCCTGATTGGGGCAAAGAGTGGCTACAATAACGTATTTTTTAATAGGCATAGGGCCAATGAAGGCGTTGGTCAAGAATTTATCATATATTAGGTTATTGTCGCACAGTGTGGTGCCTGGATGGTAGAAGATTTAGATCTCCCATCGGATGTCTTGAAGTTTGTGTACAGAGTTGATAGGGCTAGACATCGTTCACTAAGCTATGACAAAAGTCAAGATTATCAAGGAAAGGTTGAAGAAGGTTGAAGGTCGTCAAAAGTTCTATTTAGATGTTCAACATAGAGATTTGGAGTTTGAGGAAAATGAATGGGTGTTTCTAAAGATTTTCCCCATAAAAGTGTTATGTGATTTTTTAAGAAAGGGAAATCGAGTCTAAAGTACATTGGGCCATATAAAATTTTGAAGAAAATCAGCCAAGTAGCCTATGAGCTTGAATTACCTCAAGAGTTGTCCTACATGCATCCCGTATTTCATTTGTCCCTGTTGAAGCAAGTATTGGGGATCTGTCACTCATTGTCCCTGTGGAGAATGTTGGAATTAATGAAGGTTTGATCTATAAAGAGGTTCCTGTTGCCATCTTTTGTAGACAAGTTCGAAAGCTGAGAACCAAGGAAGTTTCATCTGTCAAGGCGATATGGTGGGGAAAACATGTGGAAGAAGTGACTTGGGAGGCGGAAGAAGTTATGAAGAGGAGATAACCTCACTTATTTGTAGGACAAAGTAATAGTATGTAAAGACTATCGGAAGCCCTCTTCTTGTGGGTATTATGTTTTATGATCAGGTATGTGCGCCTCCATGGCTTGGAGCAGTTACGTAAGTTAAAAACAATGAAATGGTGTGTTTAGTGCTATGTATACTTACGAAGCATTCTATGGCATATGGGTACGTTTCTTTGGCTGGTTTATGTGGTCTTTGATAGGTGGATAAACCTATATACAAAGAAGGCTCTGCCGAAATTTTTGAAAATTTGGGGAGTTAGTTAATTTTAGAAACTAAGGCTTGAGGGTAAGTTATGAAAGATTAAGATGATGGTTTAGCGGTGAGGAGAATGACTCTGTACATAGATAAGACTTGTGGGGTTTCCAGGGAGTCGATTAAGGTTTGAGAAACTAAAGAGATGAACAGGTGTCAAGGAAACTTAAGCACTCTCTCTAAGGATGGAAAAGGCCAAGATCCAGCATTCGAGGACGAATGTTCCCAAGTGGGGAAGAATGTAAGGCCCCATAAAAATTTTCTAATGATTAACACTTCATAGTGCACCAACGATAATTGGGAGTAATGTTTTTGAGTACCAAAGGAGACTTATAGGATAGAACCACATTATTTTTACTTGAAGATACATACGGAAAGGTGTTTTGGAACATATTAAAGAGGTTTGTAAGTGGGAAGAAGTTTTTGGAACGAGTTGGAAATATTAAGTGGAATAGATGTAAAAATTTGCGTAACACTTGACTTTGAATGGGTATAACTATCATAATATAAAGTTATTTTCCATGAATTTTTCCGCTAAAGTGTAGCCCTTTGAGTCTAGTTTCTAACTCATCAAGTCGTTTGTCATTTGGACATTCCTACTAAAAGTTATGATCAAATTACTAAAGTCAGACCACCCAATTATTTTGGCGGACAGCGAAGCAAGGCTCGCTTAGCCGGACCGGGCGCGGATCGTGTATTCCCTGCATGCAGTGGACAGCGAAGTGAAGCTCACTGCGCCAGACTGACGCACCCCAGCTTAATGTCTTTTTAAGTCATTTAGTGGGCTCAATTTTGCCATTTCATTAGGACGAATTTTGGAGCTTTCCTCCACTCTCTCAAGACACCCAACTCCTCCCATCTTCAAGGTAAGCAGTCCCATTATATTAGTGTAAATCCTATCACTACCACACTAGAAATAACTCAATCCACCATGAAATCCTTAGATTTTCAAGAACTCAAAGGAGGATTTTGCAAGATTTCTTCCAAAAGGTAATCCTACACCCTTAGACTTACATGCATAGATTTATTATTGGAATATGAGTATGAATTAAGTATTGTAACTCACGGGATGGTGATTGGAAGTCGTAAGTTCCCAATTTAAATACATAACCATTGTAGAGATTGAAAGGTGATTTTTTATGGAATTTTGTTGGTTGGGTGTGGATGGACGGTCATGCATATGATCTTGGAAGTTATAAATTGTTTAAGAATTTTGGTGGGATAAATTATTGGTAAATGGTGGTAGTTGGATGAACTAATTCTATGGTTAGGAAATGTAGAGATTTATGCCTACTAGGTGTTTGATAAAGTGTGTAAATAGCCTAATCTATGGAATTTGTTACTAATATTGGTCCCATCGGATGTTGTTATTGTAGATTGAAGTTTCTTAGTCTAGTGGATCATTGTAGTATCATTAAAGGACGGATTTGAGGTATATTGGCTAACTCTTCTCTTAGAATTGAACCCCACAATGTCCTTGTAAGTCCCGGGTTGTTCAATGTAACTTGACTATTCCGAGTAAGCTTTGTGTCAAAAGATATATGTTCAATATGTATTTCAAAATGCTCTTGTCATGTTATGTTGCTATTTGAGAATGTTTTCAAAGTATGGGTTGCGTATGTAAATGTTATAACTTCAAGTCGTGTTTCAAATGGAAGCTATTATGCTAAATTGTGTAGAGACTGTGATTGGGATTACACCTCCACCCGCATACATTGGGGTGAGGCAGCAGGGACGTTTTGTGTAGATTGTGATATTATGGTTACACCTCCACCCGCATACAATGGGGTGAGGCGGCATGGCCGCTTTGTGTAGATTGTGACATTGTGGTTACACTTCCACCCGCATACGTTGGGGTGCGACAGGGCCGCTTTGTGTAGAGATTGGGATATTATTGTCACGCCTCCACCCGCATACATTAGGGTGAGGTGACAGGGCCGCTTTGTGTAGAGATTGGGGTATTGTAGTCACACCTCCACCCACATACATTGGGGTGAGGCAGTAGGGCCGCTTTGTGTAGAGATTGGGATATTGTAGTCACACCTCCACCCGCACACATTGGGGTGAGGCGGCAGGGCCGTTTAGTGTAGAGTTGTGGTATTGTGATTGCTCCTCCACCTGCACACATTGGGGTGAGGCGGCTGGGCCGCTTTATGTAAAGGTGGTTACAAAGGATATTCGACTTATAATTTATAAATGTTATTGAAAGCTCTTAATAAATTTGCGATGGTTGTAACGACTATCTAAGCCCTTTTATTGTTACCACGATTCATCATATTTATGTTGTATTTCCAAGCCTTGAATAGGTGTTTTGGTTTTCATACTAGTACTATTCGACATGTACTAACGTCCCTTTTGCCGGGGGCGCTGCATCTTTAATGGATGAAAGTGGTTCCTCAATAGGAAGTATTGATCAGTGATAGCGGTATACCCTCTTCCCAGTTGACTTGGTGAGCCCCACTTCAGTTCAGGGCCATGTATCTTTTGTTCCTCGTGTATTATGTTGAAGGTATAGCCGGGGTCTTGTTGCCGGCGCTATCATTGTACTTTTTGTATCTATTAGAGGCTCCATAGATATAGTGTGGGTTATGTATTGGTGTTGGGATAGTGAAATTAGTCATGTTGTATTTGAATCACTTGTTCCACTTCGGCTATGAAAGTCTATGTATTTTGAAACTTAAAAATAGAGTAAATAATGGATATGGAAATTGGAGTTGTTAATTAAATCCCCTCAGTGTTTACTTAATGAAATATGTTTTCTCTTTATTATGGATGAGTTTGGGTAGAAATAAATCTAACAGGCTTGCTTGGCGGGGTTATCTAGGTGTAGCTTTGGTCGCGCTCCCCGAGTTCGGAGCGTGACACAAATTTCCACCTTAGGATGTTGTGAAGGCACCTAGTCTCTAAGACTAGGTAAGCCTAACATACATTGAGAATTAGCAGAAATAACAACTTAGATATCAAATTAAACGGTTAAACAATCATAAATAAACCCAAACGGTACAACTGTCAAACATCTCCCAAAACCGGTGAAACTGAGTCATAAGCTCTAGAGAGAATGCGCTAATAATCTCTAAATACAACTCTGTTTGAAGTGAAGTGTTACATCCCGCATTTTCGTATGTTAAAGTTTTGTCTTCAGTTAATTGACGTAAACTCGGGGATGAGATTTTTGATATTATAAGCATTATGCTATTTTCAAACACATGATGAGTAAATTCGTGAAGGAGAGAAGGTAAGAAAATGGAAGAAAATGAGTTTCGTTAAAGGTTGTTGATTTGGGATGAAATACGGGTCGAGCGATAATACCCGATATTTATGGACTAGTACCATACAAGATACCACGTGACTATAATAGTAAGGTGTACAAAGGGTATTAAAAGTAAGTAGTATTTTAAGTAGTTTGAGATAATTTCTAATTATGTGGGTAATTGGTTAATTATCGGGTAACGGGACATTACCTAATTAATAAATTATTAGATAAGATTAACCCCCCCTCCCCCAAGAAACGTGGCAGCAAGTCACATATTAGACAAATGACTCTTGGTCATTTATGATTAGGTGGCAAAGTAATGTTTTAATTACATAACACCTCATTTCTAAAATCTTGAGCTTTTGGTAGGTGTCAAAGTAATAACTTCATCTCTAGGATTTTGAATACAAGACATTTCATTCCTAACATTTTCATTTCTAACAATCAGATGTGAAGTTTTACACATTCACTTCATTTCTAATATTTTCCATATCAAAGACACTACAAGCAGAAGTGGGGGACGTTAGCCATTCTTATAGGTTTTCAACAAATTTTATTTTTAAAACACTTCAATTAGATTCTAAACATTACTTTGACAACGTGATTTCTTCAACCAAAATCCAACGAGGTTTTTTAGCACAACTAGCAACGTGAGATTTTGCGATTTTAAGGGAGTACGATGCAATCTTTTCCAAGAATATCATACGGATTTTTTCCTACTCCAGGTATGCTAAGGCTATCCCTTCTTTCTTTTGGCATGATTCATACGATACAAACGAAACGAGTAAATGCACAACTTCCATAAATGACTCTATTCATAGAAATACTAGAGGTTCCTATATTCTTGATTCCCCATGTGTCATATTATTCTATCATCTGTTCATGGGTCTCAAAAAATACGTAAGTTGATAAAGTTTATTTCATGATATTAATCAGAGGCATAATGGTCTTATGACGTTCCGAAAGATTTTATTAACGTACTTCTCATGCATTGCATTCATTTACATGTACATTGACCCATGACCAGATGGCGTTATATACGCGTATATATGTATGTATATAATATGTATATGGGATATGGGAAAAGGTTACGGCGTTATATACGCAGCACCACCTGATCAGCTGGTATACGTTGATGATTTTGCCCGTAGTGGTCGAGATGATATGATGGGATGCCCTCAGTAGCTTGATGATGTTATGAACACATGTACCTATGCACGACATGACACTATAAGTATTTCAGGATTTACAGAGTTATCCAGACTTACAGGTCGAGTCATTTACTCTATATTTCTTCCATGTCTTTTATGTACTTATTTATGTGCCTTACATACTCGGTACATTTTTTGTACTGACGTCCCATTTGCCTGGGGACACTGTTTTCATGCTTGCAGGTCCTACTAGACATGTCGAGAGTCCTCCAAGTAGGCTATCAGCTCAGCGGAAGATGTTGGTGCACTCCATTTGCTCCGGAGTTGCTTGTTTGGTCAGTATGATTTAGACGCGTATTGTTTGGTATGGCGGGGCCCTGTCCCGACCTTTATGACATTTATGTACACTTAGAGGCTTGTAGACATATGTCGTGTACGTGAAATATTGTATGGCCTTGTCGTCCTATGTTTAGTGTACAAATGATTATTTGGTCTTATAGACCAGTATGTCGAATATATAATTTTGTATTCCCTTGTGCTTTACTTCGGTTCATTTACCTATGATAGAATGATACGAAAGATGCGTTACGTTAGTACTCGATTAAGTAAGGTATCGGGTGCTCGTTGCGGCCCATAGGTTTGGGTCGTGACAAAAGTGGTATCAGAACAGTTTTGTTCTAGGGAGTCTATAAGTTGTGTCTAGTAGAGTCTTGTTTATGGGTGTGTCGTGCACCACACTTATAAGCAGGAGGCTACAGGGCATTTAAGACTGTCACTCTTTCTTTTTACTCTAGATCGTGTGGTAGAGTTCAGTTGTAAGAACTCAATTTCCTAAACTCTATCTTATTCATAATACGACGATGCCTACATCCAGAAAGACAGGTGGTAAGAGATATAGTTGTGGAAGAGTTGAGTTAGAAAAACTCGATTTTTGCGTCATGCTTATGATGGATAAATATGAAGTATTCAGCAGACCATGTGTATACTAAGATGTGTAAGCTTCTTGATAAGGATCCCTAAGGCAAGAATGCCTATCCACTTTTATGATAAAAAGGAAAAAAAGAATCGGAAAGTAGACATAAGTTCCAGCAAGTAACAGAAGCAAGATGAAGAAGGGTACGAGGCACCCAGTTAATGAAGATTATCAATATTTACCACTCAGGCAGAGAGATATAAGCATTTTGAGTTACCTTCAATAGTAACAGAGTTATGTACAATTGGTCACACCCATTCCAGTTATGCCCTATGGGGGTTAACAGTAGTAGTATAAGAGGAGGACGGGACATCAAGATCCGGCTGGGGTTAGAGTAACCCAAAATGATGGATGGATTGTTGCGTCAATTGACATTTCCGAAGAATATTGCAAATATGCTAATACATCTCCTCATGAGATACCCAGATGTTGCACTCTAAAATAGTACAGCTAGATATGAGCACTACAAAGATAGGCACTGAAAGCCTGCAAGGGATAAATATTACCTTAGTGTGACTGTCGTCCCTAGTAGAGCGAGGATGTTGAGCAACTTGAAGAGCCGATGAATAAAGCAAGGAGAGCTAAAAGCGAAAGAATGTCGTGTTGAAGTTTTCACAAGAAAGGGATAGGCAGAAATATTAGCAGAGTAATTATAAGGAAGAATTATGAGTGAGATGTGATACATGGATGACAACGGTAAGTGTTACAGAATCTATAGTCAAATGAAGAAAGAGACAAAAGGTGATGGGCCTTAAGACAACAGAAGAGTATAGGCCATACGGTCACATCCTCATTTCGAGAAATAAGTTCGCAACTCTAACGTGATTAACAGAAGGAAAAGTTAGACCCTAAAGTAATAGAAATCAGTATGTGCTGGTGAACAAGATAAACTAAACATGAATTAAGGACTGAGTGATTTGATAATAGTCGGTATCGTGAGAATTTCAGATTTCGTTCCGGCGGTAATAGAATGGGACAACAGAAGAAGATTCATGAGAAATTCAAAGAATGGTCATTCAGGAAGACGCTTCCCTAAAGCAAGCAATGTGAGCAAAGTTAAGCTTAAAGACTGTATGTGCCAATTATACTAACTGTCACCCTCGCAAGTAAGGAATTTTGTTATCCTTGGTACAGAAAGATTACCGCAAGGCGAGTTAGGGTTATCGATGATGTGAGAAGATGCCAAAGATGAAAAGGTAAAATATTTATACGTAGATCATCGTAGCACTAAATGTTAGTACTCCCCTAAAGGGGGGAATATGGAGTGATGTGGCATTAAGTTAGAATTAAGTGGATCTAGTAACTATGGAATGATAAAGGAAGAATGCGATAAAAATGAGAAAGGGATGAGATTGCACTTATTCAAATGTTATAGATATGCTATGATTTCAGAACATTATGTAAGCACAACGCCAAAAAAAGGAAGTAAGGGTTCCTGCCCGGGATGTTTTTGATAAATAAGGAGCTAGTGCGAGAGGTAAGTTAAGACAAAGGAAATAACCCAAGAAAGATTACGCGGAATATGGATATGAGAATGGGCCAACGAGTAGTTAGTAGTTGATTTAGGAAGAGCCTAGTCATGACTAGACAAGAGGTTACAGACAAATCAGCAGATCATGCAAGATAAATATAGTGAACTCCAATATGGAGAATTCAGCCTTGCAGTAATGTCATTATAATACTTTAGATATATTCAAATAGGAGTCGGGGTAGTTAAAGGTACCGTATGAATGTTACGGGAATAAAAGAGAGTGCCACTGGGAAGACAATCAAAATATCAGTTCAGAAGCAACCCTACAAGCACAAGGGCATAAGGAAGAAGATTTCAACCTAAGCACAACGACCTAAAGAGGAAATGGTCGTGTAACAACAGTCTCACAACAATATTGTAAGCACTCCAAAGGAAAGTGGCACCTACTGTGGCTAATGAATGGGAAGTAAAAATTAAAAGTAATATTCGAGAATCATATGAGTTGCATGAAAACTCTGGCATGCGTGGGAACTAAGATAAACTAAGTATGCACGTAACAAGGGGGCAGAAAGACCAGGAGAAGTAATAGCTTACGTTAAAGAAAGCTAAGAAGGAACGAAAGAAATTATTCGATCAATGATCCCGAGTTGGTGATGTTATGAACGCACTTAAGAGTTTGGAGTTTTATACTTGCAGCATATACTACCGTAGAAGATTCTGGTATACGTTAAAAGAAAGAATTGAGCCCAGGTCATAGACGAAGGATTGAATTATTAAAGGATTCTATCATGAATATCCCTCGGCGCCTATGAAAGGCTAAAGTAATAACTAATACCAGGAGCCGCAGATCGGAAGATAGCTTAAGCCTACATAAAGGATGATCAGAAAGAAGAGGAAACTAAAGAGTTACATCGACTAAGTAAAACAGAGTGGACCAAGAGAATTATAGACCTCTGGATCACTCTTAAATAGCAGAGGTATAAGAGAGATAGTACAGTAGCTATATTTTATAATGGCTCTACGATGAAGCCAACTGAAGAGTACCAGCCTCATAAGAAGTCAGTATAAAGCTCCCACCGGATTGTGTATGCACCAAAGGTGCAAGTATTATAATAGAGCTTCAGGTTGTGGAGGTAAATTATACCTATGTGGAAGGGACGTTATGAAAGAGATAGAAGAATGTGAGGCAATATTTTAAGGTAAGTAAGGAAATGGTGAACAATGTACAAGATACTCAAGTGCAGAAGGATGTGATGGTCCATACTTCAAATAAAAGGCTAAAAGCGCGGGGATTCAGTATCCAGGAATGATAGCAGCATCGTCAGTGGCATATCATCCGATCTATGGTTTCTAGGTGCCGAAAGATCTAGCCAAGAGGGTAAATAAGGGTTGATGTCTCGCTTGATGTTCCAAAATAACATAAGGAAATCTATGGTGCAAGCAAGTTAAAGGAAGGTTGCGAATAGTATAAATAGATACATATAGGTCGCAAGCTAAAGTATAGTAAAGCGACAAGGTTTTATAACAGGAGTAAGGATGAGAAAGGGCGAATAAGATGATGACGAGAGTGGATAAGTACTCGGGATTAAGTCCATGAAAACAAGAGAGCTAATGGTTTCTCTAAGTTATAGAAAGCTCAGCATAGCCTGAACGAACTTAAAGAAGTCTAAGACTAACAACATTTGGGAGAGATGGAATGCTGCCCTGGTAGTAGAATAACGGTGTAATTGTGATAGATAAAGGATGACGTTTGAGCCTTCGATTGAGTAATGACTTGAAGAGGATTTAATGAATTGTAAGGGACTAAAATACCCATATAAGGTGAGTCACACTGGGATGCTATAAAGTATGGTTATGGAAGTATAGTATCACCCCTAGGTGGATCAATCTAATTACTCCAGATGCCCCCGATGAGGCGCGAGCCCTAGCGGCGGTGTTACATAAGAGATCAAGTTATCAGTGGTAAATGATGGATCAACATTAAGGTGAATCAACAATAGATGGATAAAAGTTCAACAGTATGAGATGAGATTAGACCATCAGTCTTAAGGATAAGCAACGAGAGTAACCCGGAGTTGGTTGCAGACCTCGGTAACGATAAATCAAAGTAAGAGTTATGGTATAGTATGACCTACGTAGATGCAGTAAAGTCATACGAATGGATAACCAGGTCTATAAAATAAGATATAGCAATATTCACAAGTTCTACAAAGTACCGAGCGAAGAACTTCAGTATACCTATAGATGCCCAAAGAGACATCTTATTAAGCTCTGTATATGTTTACAAAGTAAGGCCTAGAGATTGGTAAAAGCTGGAGGAAAAAGGAGAGAAGAGTCGCATAGGCACATTTACAAGGTCAGTATCGTAGAGGCTGCATGATAGAAGGTAGCAACAGTTACGAGATTGGAAGGATTTCGATCACAAGTCATGGTGTGGGAAAGAGGCCTAAAGGGGGGAATGCCCCGGTCTTTGGATGTATTCACAGGACAGTTGCCTAGATGGCAAGGAGAGTACTAAAGTATTCGCAAGATCCATAGGTTATGAAAATGATAAGTGCATCAGTCAATATTCGAGAACGATGTTCCAAAGTGGGGAATGATGTTACATCCCGCATTTTTGTATGTTAAAGTTTCATCTTCAGTTAATTGACGTAAACTCGGGGATGAGATTTTTGAGATTATAAGCATTATGCTATTTCAAACACATGATGAGTAAATTCGTGAAGGAGAGAAGGTAAGCAAATGGAAGAAAATGAGTTTCGTTAAAGGTTGTCGATTTGGGATGAAATACGGGCCGAACGATAATATCCGATATTTATGGACTAGTACCACACAAGATACCACATGACTATAATAGTAAGGTGTACAAAGGGTATTAAAAGTAAGTAGTATTTTAAGTAGTTTGAGATAATTCCGAATTATGTGGATAATTGGTTAATTATCGGGTAACGGAACATTACCTAATTAATAAATTATAAGATAAGATCAACCCCCCCCCCCCTCCCAAAAAAAATGTGGCACCAAGTCACATATTAGACAAATGACTCTTGGTCATTTATGATTAGGTGACAAAGTAATGTTTTAATTACATAACACCTCATTTCTAAAATCTTGAGCTTTTGGTAGGTGGCAAAGTAATAACTTCACCTCTAGGATTTTGAATACAAGACATTTCATTCCTAACATTTTCATTTCTTAAAATCAGATGTGAAGTTTTACACATTCACTTCATTTCTAATATTTTCCATATCAAAGACACTACAAGCAGAAGTGGGGGACGTTAGCCATTCTTATAGGTTTTCAACAAATTTCATTTTCAAAACACTTCAATCAGATTCTAAACATTACTTTGACAATATGATTTCTTCAACCAAAATCCAAGGAGGTTTTTTAGCACAACTAGCAACGTGAGATTTTGCGATTCTAAGGGAGTACGGTGCAATCTTTTCCAAGAATATCATACGGATTTTTTTCTACTCCAGGTATGTTAAGGCTATCCCTTCTTTCTTTTGGCATGATCCATACGATACAAACGAAATGAGTAAATGCACAACCTTCATAAATGACTCTATTCATAGAAATACTAGAGGTTCCTATGTTCTTAATTCCCCGTGTGTCATATTATTCTATCATCTGTTCATGGGTCTCAGAAAATACGTAAGTTGATAAAGTTTATTTCATGATATTAATTAGAGGCAAAATGGTCTTATGACGTTCCGAAAGATTTTATTAACGTACTTCTCATACATTGCCTTCATTTATATGTACATTGACCCATGACCAGATGGAGTTATATACGCGTATATATGTATGTATATATATATATGTATATGTGATATGGGAAAAGGTTACGACGTTATATACGCACCACCACCTGATCAGCTGGTATACATTGATGATTTTGCCCGTAGTGGCCGAGATGATATGATGGGATGCCCTCAGAAGCTTGATGACGTTGTGAACACATGTACCTATGCACGACATGACATTCATACGCATATGCATGACACTATATGTATTTCATGATTTACAGAGTTATCCAGACTTACAAGTCGAGTCATTTACTCTATATTTCTTCCATGTCTTTTATGTACTTATTTATTGTGCCTTACATACTCGATACATTATTCGTACTGACGTCCCTTTTGCCTGGGGACGCTGCGTTTCATGCCCGCAGGTCCTGATAGATAGATCGAGAGTCCTCCAAGTAGGCTATCAGCTCAGCTGAAGATGTTGGTGCACTCCATTTGCTCCGGAGTTGCTTGTTTGGGCAGTATGATTTAGACGCGTATTGTTTGGTATGACGAGGCCCTGTCCCGACCTTTATGATATTTATGTACTCTTAGAGGCTTGTAGACATATGTCGTGTGGCCTTGTCGGCCTATATTTAGTGTACAAGTGATCATTTGGTCTTATAGGCCAGTATGTCGAATATATAAGTTTGTATTCCCTCATGCTTTACTCCGGTTCATTTACCTATGATAGAATGATACGAAAGATGCCTTACGTGTGTACTCGGTTAAGTAAGGTACCGGGTGCTCGTTGCAGCCCATAGGTTTGGGTTGGGACATGAAGATAAACAGTAGTAAAGCAATAGAAGAAGGTGACTCCGTGGCCTACAAGCGTCGAGTAGGTATTCCTTGAAGTCTCCGGAATAACTGGTCAATCACTGGCGTCTGGCACGAGCAGAAGTACCTGGGTCTGCACAAAAAAATGTGTAGAAACGTAGCATGAGTAACCACAACGGTACCCAATAAATATCAAGCGTAACGTTGGTAGAGTAGTGACGAGGCTAGGTCAAGACACCTACTAGAGCAAAGGAACCTGTACAAAATATAATATAGTCTAATAACGGAACACAAAGAATTAAATGGCAACAAAGCAGTATAATGATGTAAGGGTAGCACGAATATAAAAACAATGAAGGACAACAAGAATGAGCATTTGATAAGAACAACAAATAATCAAATACAGTCAAATACAAGTGAGTCAAATGAAGAATAACAATAACTGTTCCATCAACAAGCTCTTTCAACATAGAATGTACAACAAAAATCACAAACGAGGCACCAAACCGCATTCTCTTTCACATTTCACAAGTCATAATCACAATCTTCCCTATATCTTTTTTTTTCAATCTTCCTTATATTACCGCGTGAGCCTTGCATTTATTTTATAAATATTTTTTTCGAAATAACTACACGCGTTTTAGCCCCCTTATCTTGCTGCGTGGTTTCATGTAATTCCCTTACTAGCAACACGCGTATAAATCCCACCTTATCTCACCGCTTATGTTTCAATACTCACCCCTATACCACCGCATATGAATCAATATTGCAACACAATAATCAACTCGCACCACATGTGCCCGTATGCCACAACATTATCAAATCATCAATAACAATGTCACCACAACACATAGCCCATGGATCAACCACAATTTATACAAGAATCTCAATAAATAACAAAATGAATGAGAAACAACTCAACAAGGAAAGATATTTCGGTAACCAAACCTCAATGTGTCATTAGCTTCCACAACTACAACTTCAATGACTCATAATGAAGATATTCCCATGAAATGGAAACTCCCAATTCAAGTGTATAACATAAGCTTAACAATAAAAGAGATAGCATGAAATAGCAACTAAGTATAAACGCATGAGAATAACTCAATAATGGAAAGGATAACATGTAACAACAACTACAAATAAACGCATATGAGGGAAACTTCGACAATGGAAACTAGCACGTGTAATAATGACTTCAAATAAAGCATGTAGGAATAAATTTGACAATGAAAGATAGAACAGACAATAATAACTGCAATTAAGTGCTTAAAAGTAACCTAAGAGTCTAAACCAGTCAAATACCACATATAAGCCCGTGTACACACTCGTCACCGCGTGTACACGTCTTCCACATAACCCAATTAGTACAATCAACCCAATTCTTAAGGAGTAGTTTCCTCCACACAAAGTTAGACAAAATACTTACCTCAACTAGGCCAAATCAATACTAAAAAATAGCTTTTCCCTTATGATTCGCCTACGCACGGCTCAAATCTAACAAAAAATGACATAATATCATTAAACAATGCAAGCGAAACCAATTTCGATTAATAAAGCTAAGATCTTTACACTTTTTTCCCAAAGGTCAACAAAAGTCAACTCGGGTCTAAGGGCAGATCCCGACTACCCATAACCCCACGAGTCCATATATGTGTTTTGTTTCAAATCCGAGTCAAATTCGACTCTCAAATCCCAAATTTTTATTTTTCAAAAAATAGACAAAACTCCGAAAATTTCTCTTTGATTCTCATAAACTTG
The DNA here is from genome assembly GCF_001879085.1 of Nicotiana attenuata. Lineage (NCBI taxonomy): Eukaryota > Viridiplantae > Streptophyta > Magnoliopsida > Solanales > Solanaceae > Nicotiana > Nicotiana attenuata. The sequence goes on along the minus strand of NC_031991.1, from coordinate 16,317,603 downwards.
ATGTTAGATCTCATATATAATCATGTTATGTAGTTGGAAATTGATCAAAATCACTTACCCAATGATTGTAGGTGAAAATTCCCTCTCCAAATCGCCTCCTACCGAGTCTAGGACTCTAAATTAGTCCAAAGTACTTCTAATCTTAAATTTTATACATCGCTGCAAACGTATTTCCTATAAATTCCAACCACAATGAATGCAAATTTTTATGGTCTTTCTGATGTTGTATGTAAATGGTAATATTTTGTTGGCAAAAAATGATAAATGATATTATTTGGCTAAATTGTGCTAATTACTTTATTTGTTGATACATTTTTTGTGAGGTTTCCTTTATAATTTGGAGGTATATCTTACAATCTGGGAGTGATCAGATTAAGTCGTGCCGACTTTAAATTTTTCTATTTCGGCATTAAAAAAGGTTTAATTGATATATATTGACAAAGAAAATTTGTGCACTATCAATGTGTTTTAATCTATTATAACAAGTAATCTGTATTATTTTCAATTTTTAATATCACTTTATTTGAATGATTGCATATTATCTTTTAGGTGAATGGACATTATAAAATTTTTTTTTTTACAATAAATATATAAAAATTAAACCTAAAGAAAATTTTAGGACGAATGAAAATAAATTGTCAAATTTACAAGTGGTAATTGAAAAATAACACCAGTTTCAAAAGTAATTGAAATTTAGTCAATTTTTTTATGTAAAGATAAAATCTGAACAAAAACACCCTTTAAAATCCGAAAAAAATTTCAGCATAAGAAGCTGGAGTTCGAGTTTTTTACATATGAGATCCCAACATAATGTGCTAGAGTTCCAATATAATATAGCAAACTTCATTTATGGCCAGCCGCTAGAAACTAATATCAGCCGCTGGCCACAAAATTGCAGTATGCATTTTATAGCCCAAAACTGATTAAAAGGCTAGCCACCGACCCAACTATCACGGACGCACAGTCCCGTCCTTCATCCAAAAATCGCTCTTCTCCAATTCCAACCCAAGTTCCAAAATAGAAAAATGAAATCTAAGATAAGAAGCAGGAAATTGAGATCTTCAATGCCGTCGTATTATACATACATAAAGCCAAGGAGCGTTGGCACAACTCAGGAACTCCAAAATCACTACTAATCAAGACCAAACGATGCTCAATCTCCGATTGCAATGTGCTAGCAAATACCCAATACAGAACAAACCTCTTAGCACCAACCACAGAGGGCTTAATTTCTTATTTCAATTTGAAGATTGCGAACCACCGTCACTATATAAATTGTGTCACTTATTCTGGTTTCTTCTTCTCTTCCTATAACCCAAAAAAAAAAAATTCAGAAATCTCAAACAAAAAAACCAAAAAAAAAAATAAATGAAAAGGGGTTAAGAGCAAAGCAAACCTCGCCCATTGTTGTTCTTGGATATGGATAGAGGTAGCTGATAAGCTTGAAGAGAGAGAGAGAGAGAGAGAGAGAGAGAGAGAGAGAGAGAGAGAGAGAGAGAGAGAGAGAGAGAGATTCTCTCTCTTTAAGTTTTTTTGTTGTTTTGTATGTGTACTGTTTGGTGTTATTCTCAAGAAAGTTCAAAAGAGAAGTGGTGAGCATGGGCTACATAGAGATCAACGA
>NC_031991.1:16304048-16315973 GCF_001879085.1 Nicotiana attenuata | reverse complement strand
GGGGGGTGGGGAGTGAATTGTTTCTCTCTCTTTAAGTTTTTTTGTTTGTGTGTGTGTGTGCTGTTTGGTGTTATTCTCCAGAAAGTTCAAAAGAGAAGCGGTGAGCATGGGCTACATAGAGATCAACGAGGCACTCACTAATTTTCGTCATCTAAAAAAGCACAATTGGCATGGCTTTTATATAGGTGGCATAAGTGACAGACATATACTTTGCTGTTTTAGGTGGGTTTTTAGTTTATGTGGCTTTAGGATTAATGTAAGTAATGCAGTTACGTTAAATTGGTGCAACGAAGAAATTAAGTGTTCTGTTTTGCTTTATTTATGCTTATTTGTCTTGCCTGTGAATTAATTTCAGTTTTAATTAGGTAATGTGTTGTTTGACGATTATTTTAATTACACAATTGTGTTTACTAATTGTGTTCAATCACTACATAATACATATACAAAATAGACTGTCACTATACAAAATATATACAAAAATAGACTGTCATTATACAAAAAATATACAAAATAGACTGTCACTATACAAAATAGATGTCACTATACAAAATATATACAAAAAAGACTGTCACTATACAAAAATATACAATATAGATGTAACTATACAAAATAGACTGTCACTATGCACTTTGAATACACAGAAGCACTCAGAATACATTAATGATACATTTGAATACATTTCAAAATACATGATACACTCTAAATACATGGTGTGCTCACATTACACATACAAAATGTGTATAATTTATATACACTATGTAACATATTAGAAAATACACATCTATATACAATTTTGATATATTGTTCAGATAGATTATACATTCACGATACAAAATACACTTGGGGTACACAAATATATACACTTTAGATACACAAGCACACTCGAGATAGGCTCAATATACACTAAGGATACATTGTCGAACTTAGGATACAATATACATATATATACTGCACTTCGCCTATCATTAAATCTAATATTAAATAGTATTAAAAAAAGTAAAAGTAAGAGAGAGAAAAACAAAAGGTGTTCGAATTAAAAGAATTGAAGAAAAGAAGTAAAAAAATATCGAAAGAGTAAAAAGTAAGTGTGATAGGCAAGAAAGAGAAAACAATTTGGTGTTGGGAAGGAAAATATCTAGGGAAAGATAAAAAAGTTAGTACTAAAATTTACTTTTGTCTTTTGTCTGTTGATTTTATCCGATGGGCTATAATTTGATATTAATTTTATCCGACTGGACATTTTGGGTTACGTGCAAAACTTTGGGCAAATACTTTTTTTCGACGGCCATACAAGGTAGTTTTCTCAATATAATATGCTGGAATTTTATACGTAGGAACGCCATAATCCAGCATATTATGCTGGAACTTTTCATATTTAAGCAAAATAGTGATTACTTTTTAATAATTTTACAAATGTTAGCTATTTTTTAATTACTGATCCGAAAACTGGCTAGCTTGTACTATTTTCACCCTCAGAAGGCTCTAACCTAACATAAACCATAAGGGGTCATTTGGTACGAGGGATAAGGTGGAATAAGATGGGATACGAGTGAGATTAAATTTATACTGTGTTTGATACCTCCAACCAAACAAGGTATAAATTTAATTCCAAACTTAATTCCGGATATCTCATTTTATCCCATCAAATATGAGATTATTTTATCCCATCTCTTATGTGATATCCCGCAATTATAATCTCGGGATAATTTAATCCGCGTAGTAAATGACCCCTAAGGAAAAATAAGAAGAAAGAGATGCCATTCATTTTCAAATTCAAAAAACAAAACCCCAATTAATTATTCTCTCCCTTTTCTTTTTCTTGGGCGGTACGAGAGTATGCACCCCAACCCCAACAACACCGCCCCCTATCTCTCTCCCAAAGCTTTTCAAACTCGTTTATCTCTCCACAGTTCTCAAACCCTTCAAAGCTTCTCTCTCTCTCTCTCTCTCTCTCTCTCTCTAGGGTTTCTCTCTCACCGATCTCACTACAACTCCATTCCATTCCCCGAAGCTCCCACTAAACCACACACTAACATCATCACAATCTTACTCAATTCGATCCGCGTTGACTCACTTCCATGGCGGAAGATTCAGTTGCAGTTCCAGTTCCCTCGTCAACCAATACGGCGCCGTTAGGTCACTCAGTGATTCCTATAGTGAACAAGCTCCAAGACATATTCGCACAGCTCGGTAGTCAGTCCACCATCGAGCTGCCTCAGGTGGCTGTCGTCGGTAGTCAGAGTAGCGGCAAATCGAGTGTTCTGGAAGCCCTTGTCGGTCGCGATTTCTTGCCTAGGGGTTCTGACATCTGTACTAGGCGCCCGCTCGTTCTGCAGCTTATACAGACCAAACGTAAGCCGGATGGAACTGAAGAGGAATGGGGAGAGTTTTTGCACCTTCCTGGCAAGCGATTCTTTGATTTCAATGAAATTCGTAGGGAGATTCAGGTAATCTGCTGTTATTATCCAGTGTTTTGATTTGTAGAAACTTCCAACGAGGTTAAATTTAATGTTCGTACATTGAGCTTGTTTCGATGAAATTCATTGGGAGATTCAGATATAGTGATGAACTGTAGTCTACACCTTGTATAAACTTCCAATGAGGATTACGGCAAAATGTTTAAAGTATTACTACTATCTATCATTGTGTTTGAGAAGTCATGCTGCAACTGCCATGCTAAATCTTATACATTATGACTTAAAATACTAGTTTGTGATTTCTTTATATACTATGCCGATTATTTAGTGATTTGTATACCTTTATTTTTGCGTGGACTTGAGTAATTTCTTCACATTCCCAATTAATGTTTTTAAAAGCAATGCAAAAAAGCGACCAGATCCTTTGAGTCTTGACGGGAAAAGTGAGAAGTGAAGTGCTATAAAATTCAAACATATATGGATTTAGTACTAAATAATCAAATTGCAATTAAAATAACTAGTTTCAACACTCAGTATGCAATAATGTCGATATTAATCCAACTCTTCAAAGTTGAATTTCAAAGAAATTGCCACTTTTTGTTTGGATCACTTTGTGTGCTATGGTTTGAAGCGCACATTTCTATAAAGCTTCATGGCTTCACCTATGAAGCAATAACTCCTAGCTTTGCGTCGTTTCATCGCTTTAAGCAATGACATTTAATAACATTGTTCCCAACTGCAATTTCTTTATGATTTGGTTTTAGGTGGAGACAGACCGGGAAGCAGGCATGAATAGAGGTGTTTCAGATAAACAGATACGTTTGAAAATTTTCTCACCGAATGTTCTTGATATTACACTTGTGGATTTGCCGGGCATAACAAAGGTGCCTGTTGGTGATCAGCCTTCTGATATTGAAGCCCGGATCAGAACAATGATAATGTCGTATATTAAACTTCCGAGCTGCTTAATATTGGCTGTTACACCTGCTAATGCTGACTTAGCTAACTCAGATGCTCTTCAGATAGCTGGAAATGCTGATCCTGATGGTATGTTCCTACCATATAGTTTTCTACTAGGTGAGTTTAGATGCTTCTGAGACTCTTCTTATATACGAAGGTTTCTTCTTGCAGGGTATCGGACCATTGGTGTAATTACTAAGGTCAGACTGATCGAAAATAGAACTCTTTCCTTTTGTTTGTTATGTTTCTGTATTCTTAATTGGGTTTTCATCAATTGAATTTTCTTTCTAGTTGGACATCATGGATCGGGGCACCGATGCTCGTAACTTTTTACTTGGAAAAGTGATTCCCCTTCGCCTTGGATATGTTGGCGTTGTGAATCGTAGTCAGGAGGTAACATTTCAACTTGAGATTGATAGAAAAATAGTTAAACCTGTCAGCATGATTTTATTTGCAAATGGGCCATTTAAACTATTTTAAGAATTGATGATATCATTTCATTCTAATGAACTTCTTCATTTGAGCTCCTCTGGAAATTTCTTGATTATGTTTTGGAGTTTCACTTCATTTTTTACCTTTTACTTTCACGACTTCTATTTTTATAGGCATGTGATAGGTGTAGAAACCAAAAAAGGATGTTCTCTATTTTCGTCTTTGTAGTGGCATTTCCTATCCGTGCTCTCTAACTAGCACATTTGTGTTCCATTCATTAGCAATTTTCCTTTAGGGCTGTGGTTTCTTTCTTGATAGTGCATGTATTCATCACTCTTGTTTGACTGATATCTTTTGAACCACTTGATGCCTTGATCCATTTTCTAGGTCTCCTCTGCCTTACCGTAGTTTCAACTTTAGGCCAAGAAGTGCTAGCTTTAATTGCTTCATGTGTGATTCCTTTTCTCCTCGGTCCACAGAGACAAATGTAGGACTTGTGCCAACAATTCATCAGACTTAGTGAGTCTGGATCACTAACTAATACTAATCTTCAGCATGATACTGCCCTAATTCCAAGAGGCACTATAAGCAGAAAAGCTAAATAAAAGGAAGAACATTATAAAACCTATGCAGTTAATTTCTGTATCTCGGTTGATAATATATTGTTATGTATCAAATGCTTTTTAATTGCATACTTACATTCACAGTCTGAAGATGTGCCACAATTAAGGCCTTATTCTTATGTAGTGACCTGGTCTTTATCTTCTAACATTTTATTTGCTTGTGTATGCTTTTCCTATCTACAGCACATACTAATACTGTTTTTTATTATTTATTTCATTGCGTAATGAATTATTTTGGGAAATATGTGCTACAACAAAAACAGCAAACAGAACAAAAGCTAATGAAGTGTAGAAGGATGTACAAAATAAACAACATTAAGGCTCTTGTATGGGTAAAAATGGCAATAACATTTTGTTATGATGGTGGTATACGGGCCAGCTTGTGCTCGCCTCGACTACTCCATCGGGTACCCGTTATCTCCCACTAGGTACAGGTATCGGGTAAATCTGTCCTTCCAAGACTTACGTAGATGAGAAGAAATCATCTAGCACTTTTTTTTTGTCTCCGTAAGGATTTGAACCCTAGTCTTCTAGGTTTTCATCTACTTCATTGACCACTAGGCCAAACCCTTGAGTGCTTAAGACTGGAGTAACCATGCAAGCTCTTGGATCCCTTTTGCACGCCCTTCATTGTACCAAAAAGGAAGAAATCTAAGGCATTTTAATTTCAGCTTATGTGTATGCATACCAAGGTCTCCCAAAGCATTTCTCCATCTCTTTACCATGGCGATCCAGGTGCCAAAGTTGGTGATGATCTTTGTTTCCCCATTGTTTTTGATGAAGTAAGGAATTTAGATGGCATTCAAAAGATACAAGAAGTACAAAAGTGAGTACATAGAAGACAGTCAGCTATGAACAAAAAAGAGCTAAGCAAGACCTAAAGAGCTTAACATGACAATATTAGGAGCTAAATTGTGCCAACTATACAACCACAGAAGACATCTAGCCTTAAGAACCATAGAAGGAGTTGATATCCCATCAAAACACCTGCAATTCATTTTAGACCAGACACACCAAAAGATGCAGGCAAGAACCATATGCCAGATTTTCCTGATGGACTTATTAGCTTTCCAAAGAGACCAGCATTCATAGGCTTCTTTGATGCTCTGTGGCATAACCCAACTGATGCCAAAATAGCAAGGAACATGCACCAGATATCTGCAACAACTGAGCGGTGAAGTAGGAGATGGCTGTTAGTTTCTAAATGCTGAAGAGACATGAAGCAAGTAACACCAGAGATTGGATAGAGAAAGGTGAAGCTAACAGAACGTCAAAGTCAGAGCAGAAGTTCTAAATGAGGCTTCACAGTTATGGAAAAGCTGATGTGGAAGAGCTTTTCCAAATGCCCTATAAAACCAGTTTGTGGCTCTGGGCTAGGTTAAAAAGTAAAATACTGTCGCGGAAACAATATATCAAATTTGGGCAACTCTACTTGATAGGCTCTATAGTAGATGTTCATATATATATGTACATATTAGCAGTTCGTCATGTCCATGTATGTTCATATGTATATTTATGCGCTCGAATGGTATTGGGTACATGACATAAGCACACACTTCAAATACGCACACCCACATTAGCTTATAATCTTCTGAACTGTTTGGCTGAATCAATTTGAAATAGGATATTAGGACGAACCGGAGTATAAAAGATGCACTTGTGGCTGAGGAAAAGTTCTTCCGAAGTCGTCCGGTATGTTAGTACCATCTTTTGTTGTTAGTTCATTTCAGGTCTCTATAATTTAAATGTCTCATGTTCAATCTCTTCTCTGGTGAAGGTATATAGTGATCTTGCTGATCGTTGTGGTGTTCCTCAATTGGCAAAAAAGTTGAACCAGGTAATTAGTGCAGGAATAGCAGTAGGTTCTTCATGCAATAAACTATTGGTTTGTCATATATCCAAAAAGGTCTTTGTAGAATTGAATTTCTTTGACATGATGGACACAAAAGCAAGGTTGCGGCAGATACATATATTTTGGTTAACATTCATACCATGTCTCTCTTAAAATAAAAAGCTTAAAGATTTTGATCTGCTGCTTCTTTTCATTTTTAAATTGGAACTGGATATTTGAACTGAAAGGAAAAACGTTGTGTATCTGAAACATCTTTAACTTAAAGCACTTGAAAGTTGAGACACGCTTGCCCTATGATGATAGCAGTTCAAAATTGTTGGACATATGAATGGTGTGTCTGTTCTGGAGACTGACATGAGAGACGACCATTCTAAAATATCTGCAGTGAGTAGCCCTCATAAAAAAATTCTGTGCTCAGTAGCCTGAGTTGTGCCCTTCCCAGCAAAAATAATTGCATGTAAACCTTGTCCCCCGCTTTGCCAAAACAGATCTTAAATCAAAGTGCCTGCTCTTGTTGTTTGTTTTTCAATTTGTGAGTGGGGACATCTTATTTTATTGAAATTTAGATGGTCTTTTTAGATAGCTTCTTGTGAGGGGAACGAGGATATTCCATAATGCAGGTTCATGTATGCGACTTTCCTGTTTCATGCAGATCCTAGTGCAACACATCAAGACAGTTCTTCCAGGATTGAAATCTCGCATTAGTGCTGCACTGGTATCTGTTGCAAAGGAGCATGCCAGCTATGGGGAGATCACGGAGTCAAAGGTATCTTCGGTCATCTTGCTTAACTTTATATGCATAATATACCTGAGCTATGGCGGGGTTTTTGCGAGATTACAACAGAAAGTTTCGATATCAGGTTTTTTCCTGGTAGATTTTCTGTTTCTCATTCAGAGTAGTTTTCTCTTATCCTATGTTAACATTATTATGTATTCCTCCTGAATCTAGGCTGGTATGGGAGCACTCCTGCTGAACATTCTTTCCAAGTACAGTGATGGTAATGTGGCCTCAACTTTGTGAGACTGCTGGTTTGAATAGTATTTATATTTATTATACCTCTAGTCTTTCTTTTTATAAATGCTATTTCTATCATATCAATTGAGCTTTGTCGAATCTCGTTGATAGTACGGATTCTTATTTCTCTTATTTTTGTGGGGAACAGCGTTCTCTTCAATGATTGAAGGAAAAAATGAAGAAATGTCAACATCTGAGCTGTCTGGTGGAGCAAGAATTCATTACATTTTCCAGAGCATATTTGTGAAGAGTTTGGAGGTGCATAATTTTTATATCAACTTGAGAATGCCAAATGATATTCTTTTCTAGTTTGGAGAATTTTTTTGGTAGACCTGATAGTATACATTGAAATGATGTTAATATTATTTGTCTCATATTATATGTGTGTTTGTTGGGCTAAGCCAATTCTGCTTTAGCATATTGTGCTGTTCCAGAGATGTTCTGCTTATTTTTATCATCACCACCATTATTATTATTATTATTATTATTATTATTATTATTATTATTATTATTCATCGTCATCATCATTAACAACAAATGTCTTCATAAATGGTAAGTGAGTAGTATCCAATTACTATCATAGTTTTCACTCACTGACAAAATGTGGCTTATATCCATAAAAGTAGCAGCTGGAAAAAATTGCCTCCGATTTTGAATTACTTGCTTTAACACTCGTTTTTATCTTAACCCCAAAACTTATGTACTGTGTCCCTATAGCTGAACTAGAAGTCTCAAATTCTGGGATATTTTCCAACATGTGAATGATTGAGAAAACTGAAAGAAACTTAAGCTTCTTTGCATGAGTATACTGTGTTAGTGAATGTCATTTAAACGGTATACCAAAATTCATCACTTCTCATCAAACTTCCCCATCTTTTCAGGAGGTAGATCCCTGTGAAGATTTAACTGATGATGACATCCGAACTGCCATTCAAAATGCAACTGGTCCTAAATCTGCTTTATTTGTGCCAGAAGTAAGTTCTAACCGTGAATCTTTACTTGCATGCAGAATTGCTTTTATTTTGTGCCAATGGTTGAATGCTTTCTCCAGTAGTTCCATATAAAATCTGTTCCATTTGGTTGGTCTTGCCCTTCAATTGATGTTTAAATATGTAGGTTCCATTTGAAGTTCTCATCCGAAGACAAATAGCTCGTCTATTAGATCCAAGTCTTCAGTGTGCAAGATTTATTTATGATGAGCTCATAAAAGTATGCCCTTTTGTTGAGAAATGTCTTTGATCTTTTGGGTGTTATGTGTTTGTATCTACTGTTTAACTTTAATTATTTGTTCATAGATGAGCCATCGGTGCATGGTCAATGAATTGCAACGATTTCCTATTTTGAGAAAACGGATGGATGAGGTTATAGGGAACTTTTTGCGGGAAGGCTTGGAACCTTCAGAGACAATGATTGGACACATTATTGAGATGGAGGTATATGTCGAGCTCGAGCCTTTGGCTGACCTATTGTGTACTTCTTTGTGCATAAATAGGATTATGTATAAATCATGTGTGTGTGTGTGTATACACATATGTAGTCATCTTTATTTGTATGTGTTATCAAATGAATTTGCTCGACTTATAGTCCTAACCTACTTTTGGGATTCTTGAGCTATTCTTGGAACCGCCTTTTCTTACTGATCATAATCTATTTCATGATTGCTATACAGTCAGCATCTTAGAAGACACCAGATTTTATTGGTATCAAAGATCGTATGATTATCTTAACTAAAAAGTAGCTAATTTAGTTGAAATCAAAAGCATCAATAGCTGTTAACAGTTTTAAGTGCATCGGTGGATTATTTTATCATCGCTGCATCCATTGTTATAGAATTTGAAAATTTCTTCGACTTAATAATATTTTGTTGTAGATGGATTACATAAACACTTCGCATCCGAATTTTGTTGGGGGGAGTAAAGCGGTGGAGACGGCAATGCAGCAGGTCAAGTCCAATAGGATTACTGCACCTGTTCCGAGGCAGAAAGTAAATATTTAATATGCTGTTTCACATACTTCAGCGGATGTTTCTTTCATTTCTCATCTAACTAGTCGAGAATTAATGCGTTTATGTCACCACTCAAGGATGGAGGAGTAGATTTAGAGAAAGCGCCTGCATCTGAAAGAAGTCTGAAGTCGCGTGCCATTCTTGCTAGGCATGCTAATGGAATTGTTCCTGATCAGGTATGACTTTTCTGCACCAGCACCTACAAGCTTGCTTCTCTTCCTAATCTTCCTGCTGGGGAATTAGTTTGGTGTTATTATTTTCTTGAAGACGAATTGAAAGCATTGAGATTGGCCTGATCATTCTGTTACTTGGACTGGAAAAACAGGTTACCCGGCCTGCTGTAGAAGAGAAAACAACAACGTCAGGTATATTTCTATCTGCTTACACATGATGCTATGCCTTCTATTTTCTACATGCGTTGCAAAACCAGACCCCACTTTGTGGGATTTCACTGGGTTTGTTCTATGCATTGCAAAATGCGAGTTTTTTTGTTACTCTTCAGTTCGAATGCCACACTATATGTTATTTTGCTTCTTTTGTAAGTATTCAATTCCTACTGGACTCCCCATTTTGGATCCAATGTTGCCTGTTTCTATTGGTGACGTCTTAATTGCTGTTCTTCACAATCAGGATCGAATGTTGGTTCAAGCTGGGGGATATCATCAATATTTGGTGGATCAGACAGTCGTACATCTGTTAAAGACAATTCCATTAGTAAGCCATTCAGTGAACCTGTCCAGAGTATGAATCATGCTTTCATCCACTTGAGAGAGGTATATATTTGAAGGCCTCTGTAGTCTATGATTATTAGGAAGTTCAATTTTGATAACCTTACACGTGAAATGCACCATTTTGAAGCCCCCAAGTGTACTGAGGCCGTCAGAAACTCATTCGGATCAGGAGACTATTGAAATTGCCGTCACAAAACTATTATTAAGGTCATATTATGACATTGTCAGAAAGAACGTCGAGGACTCAGTACCTAAAGCAATCATGCACTTTCTGGTAATAATGATATCATGGTTTTCTGTCTTAAATTCCTTTTGCATTGATATTTTGACATCACTTGCTTTCAATAGACTTATGCTAATAATATGGAGGATTTTCTAGTTCCATTTATTGCAGATTTTTGTAATTTTAGATTGATTATTGCAGATCTTTTGTGATTTTAGATTGAGTGCTCTACGCCAGGATGTGTTACTTTTTCCAATTTGATTGTGCAACTCTTCCCATAATCTGGTGTATCCTCTTCTATCTTTCTCCTTTGGCAAGGGATTTTTTCTTTTTCAAGTGAAATTCTAAGCACCGTGAGACTTTGCTGTAGCCTATCGGCTATGTTGTGTATTTGTATTTTATTTCAGACAAGCTGGGGAACAAATATGAATAGTAAATAATCTTATTTAGGTTTGAAGGTTGGAAGTGCTCTTGCTTTTTCTGCCAAAAGTAAGAGGCTAACATCAGTGCAACGAACTGTTCGCTTGTTTTATTTGGATATGATGTAGTTGCATCAATGACAAAATAATATATAACACATGTGTGTGTGTGCGCGCGTGTGTTTGTGTCTGTAATGTTTGTTTGTATGTATGCATATTTAGTTCTCCCGTTTTATTTGATAAGAATGTCGTTTATTTGTTGTTCAGGTCAACCACACAAAAAGAGAACTCCACAATGTGTTTATCAAGAAACTTTACAGGTATTGGAAGAGTGCGAGGAACTCAAGTCTATTTGAAGGCCAAACTTATTACAAACATCTGCTTATTGATTTTGCAAGGCTTCTTTGCTGAATGAAATACTCCTCCCAGAAACAATAACTATTTCTTGATGCTGTTACACACTCTATGCTAATAGTAGAATATTTTTCTCTGCCAACTGCTTAGATTACTCAAAAATATTATAATGTGTTTTCTGCTTATGGTTTAGTCATGATTCTTATCAGTCTGCTTTACAACATGTCACAGAGACAATCTCCTTGAAGAGATGTTGCAGGAACCGGATGAGATAGCCTTAAAGAGAAAGCGCACTCGTGAGACACTTCGTGTTCTTCAGCAAGCTTTCAAGGTCAGATCTTGGTTCTCTTTTATTCAGAATATAAATTTTCTGCTGAGCTTTTTCCAAAGAAGTGTTAATTAGTAATAAACCATTGATTTAGCAGGTCTATGTGGCTAATTGTAGTATGGTAGTTAATGTTTGAAGTGTAGATCTTTTGTGTTCCTTGAAAAGTTTTGAAGAAAATTTTCCTATATCAGACTTTCCAGGTTAGCATGGGTGGATGGTCGTTTCTATGATTTACTTATGCTTTTAATTCTATCCAAGTAATCGAGATAAGAAGCTAGAGCCAAATTAAACCAAAACATGGACACAACACACGAAGACCCAAAAGTTTTTTAAGAATCAGGGAAGCATTACATAGATGGGGATAACAGTTTCCAGCTTCATCACTGATAAATTCAGATAATTCAGTATCATAAAAAATCTCGAAATCACTTTGGGCCTTTTTAAAGGTTTTACCAAACTCAGTTTCCCCCAACTAGCAGAGTAGTGACAGCTCTTTGCCAGCTTTCATTCTAGTCACCCTTTCCTTCTTCAAAAGAGATTCCCCCCCCCCCCCACCACACACACAC
>NC_031991.1:16154772-16304028 GCF_001879085.1 Nicotiana attenuata | reverse complement strand
ACACACACACCAACCCAACCCCCAACAGTTAGGTTTAGTAGCCAATGAAGATGAATAGTTAGCTATGTTATCTTTTAATTTTGCTCATATGGAAGTTCCTGAAAGTGAAATATAGTAAAAGTAAAACCAAAACCACTTCCCATAATGAAATTCAGACATTTACATTTGTTGTCCAGAACATAAACTAAAACCAAGTGAAAATACCTAGACTGTTTTTGATTGAGACACCACCTTAGAAATCAAATCAAAAAAAGCTAAACCACTTTTAATGTGAAGGTTACTTTAGGAATGAGAGTGAGTGGAACACTTTCAAAAGACCAAAAACAACCGAAATACTTTTTGTTTTCAATTGAACAAAAGGCAACCAAATATGTAACAATATCCCGAAAGCTGTTACGTATTATCTCTTTTTTTCTTTTCTTTTTTCATAAGTTATTTTTATCCAGTTGTGCTTATTTTTTTGATAATCAGTCTGCCTATGTTTAATTATCTTCAACACTCCTATATTTTTATGCTTTTTTGTTTAAAATTAAAATGGTTGTTCAAACACATTGTTTTTCAAGACTAAATTAGAAAATCTTTTATGAAAAGCATTTCCAGAAATTGTTGAACCACGCAGTTGTGTTTGGAGGCTTGTAGAGTGTTGAAGGAAAAAAAGGTTTGTGGAAGTTGAAAATTTGAAAATTTTCACTTCAGATGCACCTTTAAATAACTTCAAACACTTTAACTGGGAAATTACTACTATTTTTAATTTTTTTTTAAGTTTTGGCTAATTTTGCTTGAAAGAAAAACTCAAAACAAACACCAATCTCAAAAAACTGCTTGCAATTGAAGTTGAAAATTTCCATAAACAAACGCCTTTTAATGTTAAAGAAAAAGTGGGTTGGTTTTTACATGGTTCATACACAATCAATTGACGCCTTCCCGACATTTATTGCAACGTCTCCAATAGCATGCTCTTACTTTGTCTTTTTCCCTTCATCAGTCATCAAATTTGGCGCTTTACAAGTCTTGTTCATTGTAAAAGGACCTCCATTTTTCCAAAGTCCATTCCTTGAGACTTCGTTTTTTCCCCGGAAAGAGTTGTCCTTCCCGTATCCAATAAGGTGGCGCATGAATTTTCAAAATCCTGAAAAACTAAAAAGATAAAACAAATTGGTATGTTGTCAGAACATGTTTGACTGATGATCAACTGGAGCCCTCAGTTTGGTGTCCCGGTTTCATAGCTAATCTATCTTCTTTACTCTGATGGAAGTAGGTATTTTAAGGAAACTACTTCTCGATGTAAATTTTGCTTGCTGGTTCGTGATTTGTCATTTCTTTGTCTGGTGCTTTTCCTTTGATGCCAAATGTTTTTAGTGATGAATCCTTGTGATTTTGATTCCTTAAGCTACTTTTGTTATCAATATCTGGGTTTTGCTTGCTTGGCTAACTGATGAATTTTCTTTGGTGAAAATGTGTCTTCTGGAACAAATGTCTTTTGGTTTGCAGACATTGGATGAGTTGCCACTTGAAGCTGAGACAGTTGAAAGGGGCTATAGCATGGGTACTGACCCAACGGGCCTACCAAAGATTCATGGTCTTCCTACATCATCAATGTATACTATAAGCAGTGGTTCAATCGATTCATACACTGCTCCTAAAAACCCAAGATCACGCAAATCATCCCATTCTGGCGAGCTACAGTCACCAATGTATGCTGGTGCAGATTCAAATGGCGGTGGACGCAATTCTCTCCTTGGTCTTTATCCAACAGTTGATGTATAGGAGATTTATCAAATGTGTTGGGTTACTAGGCATCTGGAATCGCACTCGATCTGGTGCAATGAAGAGTCACTATTTTTTTTCTGCTCCAAAGAAGATGATGTTGAGCTGACCATCATTTGGCTCTCCCCAATATTCTTTATTTCTATTGTTTATATAGAATGATTGATATTAGAAGCTATACAAAGAATAATAGAAAGTAATCTTCCAAATGATGTGGCTAATATTTTTGTTTCGTTTCGATAATAGCAAGTGTAGCTCTGGCTGCTCGAATTTTTGCAGTTGCCGTTTTGATATGCGTCCATGTGTTATGAGGAGAGGGAAATGACAGGATTTGTAACTTTGACATGGAGCTTGTAGTACCATGTAGTCTGCAGTTATTTTGGGGAACACTGACTTTTTCTTGTCGTTCTAGCTATTTATTTTTTCCCAAGTGGAAAATACCTTAAAATGTTGTAATAAATTACCTTAATAAAATGCGGCTTTAAAGTGCTTTGAAGTCTCGTGGATATGTTTCAGTGCTGTGAATTTTTTATTCTCGGCCTAATTCACCGCCTTTAAATGCATTTTCTCAAGGTTTCGAGGGTTGGAATTGTCAGTCCTTGGTCTCTTCTTTGCGAGCAGAGCGACAAGCTGCCTTGCTGTATGACTACTAGTGAAGTGAACCATGTAAATATGTAATGGCATATTTACATGGCTACACTTTCTACTAAGAAGGTTTTGGTTTTTAGGTGCTAGGAAATATGAGGCTGAACGAATGCTTTTTTTATTTTTTTATGCACAGTTCTTAATTTTTTTTTTGTAGAGGGTTTAATTAAGTGGGCGTTTGGACATAAGAATCGTAAAATTTTGGAAAAAAGTGGATCTTTTATAAAGTGAATTGTATTTGAAAATTAGAGTTGTTTTTGGATATGAATACACTTTGGAGCTGTTTTTGAATTTTTGTGAATGATTTGAAGTGAAAATTTTGACAAACACATTTTTGGAGTTCTTCAGATTTTCGAAAATTTCGAAATTCAGCTTCAAGTGAAAGTTGAAATTTTCATGGACAAACACTAATTTCGAAAATTTTTTTTTTTTGAAAAAAAGTAAAAAGTTTCTTATGGCCATAACGGGCCATTAGTCGTCGCTACCAAGTTTTGGCAGTAGTAAATCCATTAGCGTAGTTGTCGAACTTGTAGATTATTTAAAGGCAGAATACATAGACGTACACTTTAACTATCACGAATTAAAATTCCACTTGAGCACTTCAATTAAGACATTTTCCACCGGAACACTTTTACTATACCTTTACTGCACCATTTTAACACGTCCGAATGACATGGCAAATAACGTGAGCATCACTGCTTTTGAGCGCGTGAATAGTAAAAATATGCTGACAAAAAATATTTCAAGGGTACAATACAAAGGGTAAAATACACCCTTTTCCTATTATATAATTAAATCCTCATCCCCTTTTACCAGCCCTAGCTCTTCACCCTTCCCTTAAATCAAACCCTATTTCTTCATCCTTTTCTTGATTTTCTGGTTTAAAATTCTATTGTTCTCTCCAAATTGAAAGTAGTCTCGCCGTTTGTGTTCGAATCTTGGCTTAACCTCTCAATTATGTCTCTCACACCAAGAGTTGATTCATGCCGGTGTGGTCGTAAATGTCAATTGAAAACTTCATGGTCTCCATCTAATCCTGGAAGGAGGTTCTATGGATACAAATTGAAAAGGTAAGTGATAATTAACTACAATTAATTATTTTTACTATGTTGTTCCTGATTTTAGTTTGATTAATTTTTTTTTGAAGGACGAAGGTGGATGTAATTATATTAGGTGGGTTGACGTCGACTTTCCTAGCCAAGCGAATATGGTATTTAGGGTTTATTAAACATGGTCAAAGCTTTTGAAGAAGAAAGGGCTCGAGCAAGAACATGGAGGAAGAAATTGGCTTCTATTATAGTAATAATGCTAACTATTTGGGTTTGCTACTGTGTTGTCGATCGTTGAAGTTGTTGTGGTTTTGCTGGTGGTTGGAGTAGCTGCTGTTAGGGGTGTTCACGATTCGGTTTGGTCGGTTTTTGATTAAAATCAAAACCAAACCAATTTAATCGGTTTTTAAAATTTTAAAACCAAAACCAAACCAAATTAAATACAAACCATCGTTTTAGTTGTTGTTGGTTTTGGTTCGGTTTGGTTCGATTTTTCGGTTCTTAGTAAGCTAATGATAAGACGATAATAATAAAACGACACTAGACAACAATCTAATATTTTTTTTGCTAAATTTATGGTTTTTTTTATATATTTCTTTCAGAAATAAATATTGATTAACATCACTTTGTTGAATCAATCAAAAATCAAGTGAGTAACAAAGAAAAATTAATCTTTGAACGTAATGCCTAACATCACATTGTTGAATCAATCATAAAGTATTCATAGTAACAAAATTAGATTCATAAGTTCATAGAAACCTTCTCAAACTTTAGCCATTGTAGTGTTACAATTTGAGTTTGCTTTCTTTACTCTTGTGGTAGTTTTTTTTTAACTCTTCTGTTAGGCAAAAGTAGGTGCGTACTTCGTAGGGTTAGAGAATTTGAGTCTCTTAAGGAAAAGAAAATTGGCCGATTCCTATTGTTTTAGGCTTAGACAATCTTTTAAGATATAAGTAGTATAAACTAAAATTCAAAATAATAATTAAAATGCATAAAATATTTAAAATTATTTACATGATGCTATACATAAATAATAATTAGATATTGTATATAATTTATCGGTTTGGTTCGGTTTATTTTTCGATTTTTTATAATAGAACCAAAACCAAACCACATATTATCGATTTTTAAAATTTAAAACCAAAACCAATCCAAATCAAGAAAAATATCGGTTTACTAAATCGGTTAGGTTTGGGTTTTCGTCAAACCGTGAACAACCCTAGCTGCTGTATTTTGTGTCTTAGCTACTGTATTTTGTGTTTGTAATGGTGATTGATATATTTTGGGTGTATCTAGTTTGATTGAATGTAATTGTGGCATGTTGACTTATTTCAATGAAATAAAGAGTTTTTCTGCTATTGCCTTTTATGTATTAGTTCAACTATGGAATTCAAAGTACTAAAATGGTGAAGTTGTAACATGAACTCAACTGATAAGTCTTAATAAATAACCATCGCAGCTTACCATCCTCCATATTTTTCAAGCACGTACAATCCAACTTATGCAAAAAAAGCACTGCAATTGCATTCATAACTGATGCAAAAGGCTGCTAATGCTACAAACTGAATGCTTTAAATTGAATGCTTTAAACTGAATGCTTCATAAAAGCACATACACGAATGCTTTAAACTGAGGCTACCAATGACATTTAAATTGCAGTCGCAAATAAAATGTTTACAATACCAATCACAATTCCAAACAACTAGAGTGTTTACAACATAAAGTAGCGCCAACTAGTGACCCAAAAAGACACAATAATCAATCCAAGTCTGGATACTTAGGAAAATACATGAACTCAACTCAAAATAGCACATTCCTAACACATCTATGGCGCTAGAGGGGCTGAACTTGCAACTGAAGAGGTAGTTGATGAAGATCCAATTTGGTTCCTCCTGTTTGTACTTAGTTGTCGTAGCTGAGAAGTAGTTATAGCATTTTTGCCTTTAAACTTAAGCCCAGGAGGTTTAAAACCAAGATCAATATTGGCTGCACTGGTATCCTTCGCAACCTTAATCCCATATGATACATTTTTTTCACCTGAACTACCAGGCTGAAATTGACATAAAAGCATATATATTAGTAATCAAAAATGGTAGTAATAACAACTTGAAGTTATGAATAGCCAATCCTTACATTAATGATAGTTATTCCAGTTGTAGGATTGGTGTAACATCCAAAACCAACATTTCTTGGCCTCTTCTGTCCATCAGATGGTGGTGCAGATTCAACACCTCTTCCCCTTGTTCTTTTAACCCCAACAATCAGTTTTCCAAGAGTAGTAGCTGGAGGTGCATTTGGAAATGCATCCCTGCCAAATCTAGTGTTGTTTTCCCTTCCTCTACAACTGGTTGTGCTTGTATTAGTTGCTGGAGGTGCATTTGGAAATGCACCCTGCCAAATCTAGTGATGTTTCCCCTTCCTCTACCACTGCTTGTATTAGTTGCTGCGGATTCTTGAGTTGCTTGACTTCCTTGACTTTATTGAGTTGCTTGAGTTGACTGTCTATTTGTAGACTCTCCCACTCCACCCTAAAAAAATTTCAATTATAACACACACATATATAAGTTAGCATTTGAAGTGAATAAAAAGGTGAAAAATATTACAACTTACCCTTGATTGGCATGTAGACTTGTTATGGCCTGCTTGATGACATTTTGAACATGTCATCCTAACTCCTTGCTTAGAGAGCTTGCCATACTTCTGATTCTTAGGCTCACTCTTGGCCTTTCTTATTTTATTTTGGGGCCTGCCTGGTATTGGCTTTGGTGCAGGAGGCTCAATTACCATGTTATTAGTGTCAGGCCACATCTTCATGTTGGGAATTTGTTCAAGAAAGTATTGATATGCCTTGAGAAATGTCTCCTTTCTATACCGGTGATCCACATAATTGTATGGTTCTTCTTCTTGGTGATAGATTGCATGTATTGCATGTGCACAAGGGATCGCTCTTAACTGCCAGGATCTACAAGTGCATGTTCTTCTCCTCAAATTCACTATATATCTATATTCATACTCATCATGCTCAAACCCATCCGTTCCCAAACCACAAAACTTTACATTTCCTAGAAAACTCCTTATTTTCTTCTAGAATCACCCTTGCCATAGAAGAAATGTCTGTAATCCAAGTCTCTACAAACTTTATCACATCAACATTTCTCCTAACTATTATATGTCTAATGTCCTCAAAAATGCTAATAATAGACATGTGACTAGGTGCCAATATCCAAGAATTAAAGGTCTCACTCATATTATTTTCTACAATATCATATTTGGAGTGTTCAAGGAAAAAAGCTCTACACCAATACTCTTTGTTATACTTCAATAAGCTTTCACATATACCTTTTCCAAGCTTTCCCAAACCAGCCAGATCTTCTTTCAACTTCACCTCAAAACTAGCCTTAGAACACCTCCAAAATTGCTTTCTCATCTCCTCACCTCTCCAAGTTTTTGACCAATTAGATCATATGTGCTTAGCACACATTCGATGCTCACAATTTGGTAGTAACTCTTGAATATTTGGTACAAATCCCTACAAAACAGAAAATGAATCAAACAATTCTGCAAAACGTTGAGATGAAGTAGAAATTTAAAATAGAAATGAGATGGCTTAAAAAGTTAAAACAGAAAGTTGAGATGAAGTAGTAAGTTAAAACAGAAAGTAGAGATGAAGTAAAATACCTTTTGCATATCAAACATAACTGTTAATTCAGCTCCATCTCCTAACTCCAAATCAGATATTAAGTTGTTTATAAACCAACTCCAAGATGCTTTTGACTCATTGTCTATCACAGCCCATGCAATAGGATACATTTATTGATTCCCATTTTTCCCAATAGCTACTAACAATTCACCCTTACATGCTCCCTTTAGGAAACACCCATCAAATCCAATGATCTTCCTGCATCCTTCTAACCAACCTTTCTTCAATGCATCAAAGCAGACATAAAAATATTTAAACAGATTCTTTCCAGGTTCTGAATTTCTATCAGTTTTGACCAAGCAAGTGCTACCAGGATTAGTTTGTATAATAATATTAGCATAGTCACATAATCTAGCAAACTACATCTTCCAATCTCCCATAAACTTCCTAAGAACTATCTGTATTTCCCTGCAACAGATGGTTCTACCAACAAATAAATCCAATTTGTCTCTAACCAATTCTTGTATTTCCCGGATCCTAATTTAGGGCGGAAGTGATCCTATCTCTGAACTTGTTAGCAATATACTTAGAATTACAAAGTTTGTTCTTGTCCATTGGAATGCACTTGTGAATATGATGACACTTATTAATTATAAAATTCCCTGAATCCCTATCAAGATTTGCAAATAACTCCCATTGGCAAATCTTAGATTTACATTTCACCCTCACCCTAGATGGCTCATTAGGTTTGAGTTTCAATTGTGCATGGTATTCAATAGCATAGTCAATCACTGTCTTCCTAAATTGATTGACATTCTCAAATATCATGCCAAGTTCAAAAATAGCCACAACACAATCTGGATCATATCTTAACTTTGTACTCGTCCTTCTACTTGGCAAATCAATACCAATTTCAGCTTCCACATCTAGCTCATCATCAGAATCATCACTACCTATATCAGAACTATCAACATAGTCCTTATCTCTCCCTAATTTACCAACATATTTGTCTGCCTTGTTCTTGCCAATGTCTTCAAAACATCTATCTATTTTTCCTTCTCCTAAATGTACTTCTATATGAACAGTTGGTTTTTTCCTTCTTCTAGCCTTTAGCTTTGTTCTCTTTTCATTCCTGACAGATATCAACTCTTCATCAGCATCACTATCATCTTCTTCTGATACAACATAAAAAATCCGAGTCATTATTACTCTCCAGATATGAAATAGCACCATCAAGATCTGCAATATTACCTTATACAACCTCTTTCCTCCCCACACCACTTAAATCAGCAAAAACATCTTCCCAAACACCTCCTTCCTCCCTACACCATTTAAATCAGCAGCAACATCTTCCCTAATAACCTCCATCCTCCCCACACCATTTAAACCGGCAGCAACATCTTCCCATACTTCAGTTTCAGCAGCAACATCTTTCCTCACTTTATTTTTAGCAGAAACATCTTCCCTCTCTTCTTTGTTTGTTTTCCTAGATACACTATTCACTTTAGCTACACCTATTTCTGGTCCACCAATAAGTCCAGTAGGTGCCACATCATCCACTAACTCAGGGTCTAGAACAATATGATGAATATACAAATGTATCTCATCTCCATTTTCTAGGTTACACACAATATTAAATAATTGTGCATCATTATCCACATAGACAAAATTCTTAGTTTCCGGGTCTTCGTAATAGAAGCCACCTACTGTAGCATATCCCATTTTTTTAGTGTAATATAATAGTTTCAGAATTTTCTTTGTCAATATCAGCTGTTAACACCTCCTGTTCCTCCACATATTTCGAGTTATAGTCAAGGGTAAAGTTACCATCATTGTGAAAATTAACAGCATTAAAGTCTGACATGAGTATTTTTTTAATATTCCCAAATTCCTTTTAAATAACATGAATACAATAAAAAACACTAAAAAGACTTATCCTTTCAGCACTTCAATGATGAGTATCAAGCGGCCTTCAACATTTCAGCACTTCGATTGATGATGGTTCTTCAAGCACATAAGGTAAATCAAACAAATATAAACCTATAGCACTGATTACAACTGAATATCGAACAAAAACGAAGCAGAATCAATGGATATGCATCGCTTTGGACGGATTTTACTAGAATCGAATTTGAGGTTTTTTTGTCGTTTGTCTTTAGGAATGTGTAAAAATGAGTGGGTTATTAGGAAGAGGGTAGTTATATTTGGTTTTACCCGACAAAGAAGTCTATGTGGCATTGTAAAAAATGTGGAAATTTTTTATTGGTTCGATTATCCATGCTGGCAGCGCGTAATAACACACGTGAACATTTTTTATAAGCTTAGGTCGGACGTGTTAAAATGGTGCAGTAAAGGTATAATAAAAGCGGTCCAGTGGCAAATGGCTTAGTTGAGGTGTTCAAGTAGAATTTTTGTGATAGTTAAAGTGTCTGTCTATGTATTCTTTCTTATTTAAACGTACTTACCCTTAAATTCTAAATCCGTAAATCAATTTACTTACCCTGCCTTTTCTTCCCACCACCACATGCACCTCTGGAAGATAATATATGGTTAATTACAACAACCTCTCTTGAGGTTTTTCTACCATATTCACTTCTTCTAAATTTTGCACATTGCAAAAATATACTCCCTCCATCCCAAAAAGAATGATACGTTTCGGATCGGGAACTTTACACTTTTGGCATGCTGGCTACTACTGTTTACAGACGTTTGTCCATACCATTTTTTGGTTAAGAAATTACCCAAACTCATTGAAACCCCCACCTTTCAACCATGACTAACTACACAGTCCTCTTCACCTCGCCACAAAATGCAACACCCAAATCAGTCTAGTTTTTCTAAGACAAAACATAATGAAGAACAAAAGTTTTGTCTATCCACAAATTTGCTCACCATCATCTCCACATTCCTTTGTTTAAAATTACCTTTCTACCACATCATTAAACGCCACAAACTCACCAAGAAACACCACGGCTAACCTTACCAAACCCCATCGACCAGCCACTATTGTTCTACTTTCCCTTATAAATTCCACCAACAAGCCTCGTCTAAAGACCCATTCCGGTCCTTATCTTAATTATAATATGTGGATAAGTGTATAATAAGTGTGTATACACTAATGATACACATATTATATATTGACTATACACTGCATACACAACGTATGAATGTGTATATGCATTTTAATAGAAGAACCCTAAAGAAAAGGATAAAAACGAAGATGGTGTACAACCTTTTTTTCCCTATCTATCCCTAATCTAATGGGGATAATCTCCGGCCAAGATCTGGTCAAATATAACGACGAAGCCTTGATATTCTTCAATTGATTTATGATATCTCTAAGGTATTGGCTTTCATCAGATTTGACATAGTAGTAGCTCACTGTGTTATTATGGTGGTTGTGCTAGGTGCTTACAGGGTGCATGGACTTATATGGATTTTATTTTGCTTTTTTCCTACTTCGTGGATCGATCGGTTAAGCTTCTCAAATACTTAGAGACTTGTTGAGGAGGAATACCATAAAATTGAGGAGTCACCGGGGTGATCAGATGCTTTTCTACAGATTTGGCTCAATAAGGCAATAACTGGTATGGTATAAATTAAATAGACTGATATTATTGCATGAAAGAAAATTGTACCTCTCAGACTTCTCTTTCCTTAATCATGCCAGACCTCTCAGTACTAATTAGGCTGCCTATCAATTAACTCACTTTTTTATAATTTAAGGGACAAATTATATTGATTAGATCTTTCTAAAGTACTTAGACAATTAATTCACAATCAATATAAGTTATAAATAATAAAATATCAATATTCATCAATAGAAAGCAACTCCAACATTGAATAAACTAGTTATTCATAATTGAAAAATTTATTGAACTATAACAATAAATAAATAAGAACATAAGAAATGATTAAGGAACAAAAAAACTTTGTTAAAGCTTGAATCTTCGCTCTAAAAAGAACTACGGTTGCCTCTTTAAAACTATTCTAGAAAAGAAAGAATAAAGGAAATCCTAATATTGACCTCCTTATTGCACCTCGTTCCTTGATTTGAGACCACCCACAAGTTCATTTGGTGTTTTATTACTTGTGGACTATGTTTTGGCCCCGAAAGTTTCAGGAATGTTTTGTAATACTATCTCGAGATTTTTTAGCATTTCTCTTCATGCGTCGAGCCTTTGGATAAGTCCATAGGGTATTTGGACTAGTCAAGATGGTTTGAAGGGGCCTAGTAGGCTCAGGTGAGTTTTGGGGATTCAGAAGTGGTTCTTGCATGAAAACCAACAAAGAACTTGCTCCAAAAGTGAAGGGTCGAGGGCTTCCAATGCGAGCATAGTTGATATCCACCATCAGAAGTCCTGTAATTTTAACACTTTGTATAAATATCCCCATTTTGTACCTTGAGTTTGTGTCATAATTTTGGGAGCTAGGGAGCTCAGATTAAGGTAATGATGAAGGGATTTTCAACTATGATGATGGGGTAAGTGATTATCACTCAAATATATGATTATAACATGGATCAATCATCAATCTTGCCTTAGAATCAACAATTCAAAATAGGAAAAGAGGGTTCTTGACTTGAAAGAAACGAAAGTATGTTTGAAGATTTAAACATCGATTTGGACTCGGACTGAGAATCTAATTATATATTTGGACTCATGAGGTTATGAATCTAAGGTATTTGATTCTTGTTTTGGAATATGATTATGTGGGCCCGAGGTTGACTTGTGTTTGACCAAGATCGAATCTTTTGCAAAGATAATTGAGTCCTATGACTTTGTTTGACACGATGGAGCTCTTTGGCTAGATCGAGCTTATTTGACGGATTTAGAGCAAGAAAAGGTAGATAATAGCTAGCCCGGGATATAGGTAAGTGATGACTTGTTAATCAAGATTGAAATATCCATGTCAAATTGATATCTCCTGATATGATATTTGATGACATAGCATCTTTGGTTATATTCTTATTGGGAATTATATAAACTGCACATGTTTATTTGATTAGTGAGTGATGTTTGACTATAGTTTTATATCTTTAGTACATCAATTACCTTACATTTTGGTGTTTTAATGATAATATGTGTGACATTCAAGCTTAATTGAGTTGCTTTTATGTGTAGGACCATTTGAACACGAAGAAGAATGAAAGTTGCACAAAATAATGTTGAAAATACAAGAAAAGAACACGAAAGAAAAAATCGGCACAAGGCAAGGAGGGAGCTCGTCCCAGACCTTGTCCCACCTGGCCAAAGGCAAGGTGGAGATCTCACCTAGCCATGCCTCGCGAGGTCCAGAACCTCGCCCCACACCTGGCCTCACGAGGAAAGAAGCTCGCTCCAGACCAGGCCTTAGCCCGGTGCCCCTATCTGAGAGAAAATTATTTTCTTGTTGATTTTGAACTTGGATACTTCGACTCTACACCTATAAATAGTCCTTGAACTCATTTTTGAGAGGGGATTTCAATTTTGGAGAACAAGGAGCGGTCGTAGAGGCCGGAGTTCATCAGATTTCATCTTCCTTTCGCCAAACTTAGTATACACATTTTCTTTGGATGATTTATTGTTTGACTACCATGTCTATGTGGAGCTAAACTTCTCATTCTAGGGTTGGTTCTTTTATGAATATTGATTTTGGTTTCTTGATTTATCGTATCGGTTTATTTATTCTCTCCCATGCTTAATTATTTGACTACTTGATCACCAATTAAATACTACCTATGAATCTAGAATTGAACTCGAAAGTGGAAATTCTAGATTGCACCTAACTTGGGCATCAGAGAATGGATTCGTAGTTAGGATGACATATGCTAATTGACTTGCTTGGTTATTATACGGGAATTATAAATGCAGTCTTGTTGATTATAACTCTATAGATATATATGTGTTTCGTTAGCTTGGATAGGAAAGTAAGAGCTCGAAAGATTCTTGTGAGCAATATTAATCCTGTCAAATACACCATATAAATTTATTAGTCAGTTTAAGTGAAGAATACAATAGAATTGTTAGATACCCCATAATCCTAGATCGTTTTTATTATGGATAAAAATCTGCTATTCCTCTTTTTAAAGTTCATTAATTGTTTTCTTTTTTCTTTTTGTTAGTTTAGATTCAAATACTTTTGGGGTTTAATCCTTGTATAAATAATTAGGATAATCTAACTTAGTTAGTAGTTGATGACAAGTCATCATGGGAACAATACTCTACTTATCACTTTATTACTTGTTGACCGCGTATACTTGGGTGTGCATTTGGCCGTAATAAATTATTGGTGCGGTTGCTGGGGACTTAGAATTAGTTATTTTCTAGATTAAATTTTTACTTTTTATCTATTCAAGTTATTTTTTGTTTATTGTAGTATCTTGTTACTTACTTATCATAGCATCTTGGAATGAAAATTAGTTGAATGGTAGTTATTCTTATTAGATCTTTGTCCATATTATGAAGGACCCCATTGGTGAAAAAATTATCAAAATATTTTCGAGAGCGATTTGGATATACAATCTCAATCCTATGAGTGAAATATTTGTAATATGTGTGGTGGTCAAGGTGGCCATTGTGATGGTTGTACTAATTCTTTTTATCCTTCTCCGAGCCCTTATTATAATCTTTCTAAAAATATTTGTTTGTTTGATAGGAGCAATGAAGTTGGAGGATGTGGACGTGATGCTTATAATTTAAGTCAAGTAGCAGAGCAACAAAATGAACTCAAAAAAGCTATACAAAGAACTAATGCAGCAATCACAAGAATGAAGGCCAATAAGGAAGAATTTGTGTAACGACCTGACCGGTCGTTTTGAGCTCTAGCGCGTCGTTCAGCGGTTTGAGGCCCTGAGTATCTTCATTTCAGGTATTATGACTTGTACGCATGGTCGGAACTGAATCCCGAGAAGTTCGGAGTTGATTTGGAGAGAGAATTCTCATTTCGGAAGCTTTAATTTGAAAGAATTGACTAAGATTGGATTTTTTTAGTAAACGAACTCAGAATCAGGATTCAAAGGTTCCAACAGGTTCGTATGATGATTTCGGACTTGGGCGTATATCCGGATCGGGTTTTGGAAGACTCGGGAACGTTTCAGCGCCTATTGTGGAAGTTAGCATTTTTGGAAGAAATTCATAAGTTTGGGTTGAAGTGCATTTCAGTATTATCGATATCCGTTTAGGATTCCGAGTCTGGGAATAGCTTCGTATGGTGATTCTGGTGTTGGGAGTGCGATCGGAAGTGAACTCAGAGGTCCGTGGGTCATTTTGGAGTCATTTGGCTAAAGTTGGAAATTTGAAGGTTTTTGAGAAGTTTGACCGGAAGTGGAGTTTTTGATATCGGGGTCGTATTTCGATTCCAGAAATTGGAGTAGGTCTTTAATGTCGAATATGACTTGTGTGCAAAATTTGAGGTCAATCGAACGTGATTTGATAGGTTTAAACATCGAAAGTAAAAGTTTTAAATTTTAAAGTTCATTAAGCTTGAATTGGAGTGCGATTCATGGTTTTAGCGTTGTTTGATGTGATTTGAGGCTTCGAGCAAGTCCGTGTCATATTTTTAGACTTGTGCGGGTGTTTGGTTTGGAGCCCCGGGGGCTCGGGTGAGTTTCGGAGTAGCTTCAGAGTGTTTTGTGAAAGAGTTGGAATTTCTAGTTCTGGTATGATCGCATTTGCGGAGAATTGGTCGCAAATGCGATCATCGCACTTGCGAAGGAAGGATCGCATTTGCGAACCTGGGGCTGCTGAGGGGAGATCGCATTTGCGACGGGGTCATCGCTTTTGCGATGCTGTCCTCTTTGCATTTGAGTGGATTTTTATCGCAAATGCGACCATGGCAGGGGAAAGCTAGGCTTCGTATTTGCGATGACTTTGTCGCAAATGCGACCATCGCAATTGCGAGCCAGAGGTCGTAAATGCGACTTCTGCGTCTGGTGCAATGGCCTTTTATTCCAAGACTTAGCCCATTTCCCTCATTTCCCACTTGGTCTTAGGCATTTTTTGAGAGCATTTGAGAAGGGGTTCCACCATCATCAAGAGGTAAGTTATTTCTTCTAGTTATGGGTTAAATACAAGGATTATATATGGATTTAAACGTGTAGAATTGTAGAAATTAGGGATTTGAAGAAAAATCTAGAAATTGAGATTTTTGGATTTTGACCATGATTTGGGGCATGGAATCGAGAATAAATTATATATTTGAGTTCGTGAGGTCATGGGTATCTTCGAAAAATTTCGGAATTCAAGCACATGGGCCCGAGGGCAATTTTGTCAACTTTTTGTTCGGGGTTAGGAATTGTTATAAATTGGAGTATAATGAGTAATTGAACATATATTAATGGGTTTACATGATTATTGGCTAGTTTTGGAGCATTTTGCATCGATTTTAGCCTTCGGAAGGGCATGGAATGCCGGTTATGGAACTTCGGAGCGAGGTGAGTCTCCTTTCTAACGTAAGATGGAATTAACCCCATAGGTGAACCAAATTAATATGTGCCTCTATTTGTGGGGGCTACGTACGCACGAGGTGACGAGAGTCCGTACGTAGCTACTAGCTATGCCTATGTCCGGGTAGTTTTAGGTTTACACCATGCCTTGTTGATATTGTTGTTGATTTATGTTTATTGTTTGCCTTGAGAAGAAGCGATATTGAGTTTGCTTAGTAAATCTCTTGAAAAGA
This sequence comes from Nicotiana attenuata, assembly GCF_001879085.1. Lineage (NCBI taxonomy): Eukaryota > Viridiplantae > Streptophyta > Magnoliopsida > Solanales > Solanaceae > Nicotiana > Nicotiana attenuata. The sequence continues at coordinate 16,288,269 of NC_031991.1, read as the reverse complement.
GTTGAAATTGAGGAATTTGAGATCTTAAAAGTTTTTATTTGAACTTCGTATTTTTGAAAAGGATTGAAGGAATATTATAATAGCTTAAGAAATCTATGTGTAACCGCGTCGCATGTATGTTTCGCGAGCGGGGTTATTTCCTTAAAAAGCTACAAGCTGAATTTCCCTTATTTTGAAAAGAATCAAGAAAGAGATATGATTTTAATGTTAAATTTATATTTGACCGCGTCACAAGTATGATCCGCGAGCGGGGTGATTCCTTAAATTTATATTTTACCGCATCGCACGTATGATTCGCAAGCGGGGTATTTCCTTCTACTACTCTCATGGGATCGGGCTGTTCGCCTCGGCAGGATTTATGTACCACACTCTCATGGGAGCGGGCCGTTCACCTCGGCAGGTTAATAGATGCATCTATGGTTCACGCCGTTCGACCCTCGGCAGTGCACAATTTACTTTTATGTTGGATCAGGCCGTACGCCTTGGCATTTCCTACATATGATATGTATATTATATTCTCACGGAATCGTGTGTGACATTTGGCTAGAAGCCAGTGAACCTGGGGGATTTTTCCCTGTTTGATTTATGATAACTTCTATAAGGAAATCCACCCTATCCATATTTGTGCTCCAGTTACGAAAGGAACTTGCTAGCTGAAAACTTGAGTAAAATAAAGAAGAAAGGGGATATTACTATGTGTTTTATACATGCTTATTTCGCATAATTGCCCTGTTTTGTATTCACATCTTTATTGAAATGATATTATTGGACCATTAGTAAGTGTCAAAGTCGACCTCTCGTCACTAATTCTTCGAGGTTAGGCGGGATACTTACTGAGTACACGTTGTTTTTGTACTCATGCTACACTTGCTGTGCATTTTTGTTGCACAGGCACATGTACCTCTAGTGGCCTAATGGACGTAGCAGCATGGATGATAAAGAGACTTAGGTGAGTTGCATCTCTCGAGACGACCCGCAGCCAGTAGAGTCTATTCTAGTGTATTGTATTTACTTTCTGTCCAAGTTTGTATTCCGGACAACTATTGTACTTTATTAGATTTCCTAGTAATTGCTCATGCACTTGTGACGACGGTTTCTGGGATGACGAAGGGATTATTCAGTATTCATGTTTGTTAAAGACATCATTATTTATTCTGTGGAATTCCTTATTAATTGTTTAATGTTTAAAAAGGAATGATTTCAAAATAGTAAAACGAGAAATTTCTAGTTATTTGGTGTTGGATTGCCTGACAGTGGTGTCCGGCACCATCACGATCCTTAGTGGAATTTGGGTCGTGACAACATTGTATCAGAAACTTGTGGTACGCCACCTGGCTCACAAACCTATCCTCCCAAACATCGGGCTTTCTAGTTCGGGCAATGCCTACCACCCGAGGCTCACCACCTTCAGCTACCTCCTCATCTCCCTGTACCTCCTCCTCACCTCTATCTGCACCCTTCCCGGATAATGAAGCTGTGGAGGAGGTGGAGTATTCCCCACTACCGGCTGCTGAGCCCTCAGACGACTTAGCAGAAACATGCTTTGGTGCTTGGGCAGTTGTGATGGTGGAGGAGTATCATCAGTCAATCTCAATCTCCCCGGCCAATCTTTAACATATTCTGGCACGGAGTCGGAGGAGATGTCCTGGGAGGGCACATACTCACTCCCCGACTGATCACAGGCTCTATCGGCTGCCTTAATTGCCTTTCTCATCATCTTTATGTTTTTAGGAGCCTGGGGAGTGAGTTTAATCATCTTCTGCTTCCCTCCCCTTGAGTAATCACCTCTGTCGGGTTGTTTTGAGCCTTTGCCTCTTAGTTTAACCATTATCTGAAACACAGTCATCTAACATTGTTAGTATCAATAGAAGCAGTGGGAACATTGGTGCAGGAAGAATTGCAGAACAGACTTAAAATGTTGCAGACAGTTGCAGAACACAGCCTAGTGCGGACCGCACAAAAACGACCGCGGTCCGCACAGGGGTGGGGTTCAGAATACCCCTCCTCTGAATCTGACCAGTGCGGCCCACACAAAATGGTACCGCGGCCGCACTGGGCCAGTGCGGACCGCACAAAATGTAGTGCGGCCGCACTGCCCAAGGTTCAGCTTGACACAAGATCATCAGTGCGGTCCTCATAAAGTGGTACTGCGGACCGCACTAGGGCCGCGGACCGAACAGAAACGACCGCGGTCCGCACTGGGTGCACAGAATCGGTACTGAGTTAGGGTTTGAGATTTTGCTTTTAAGTTCAAATTTTTGCCTAATTAGAGTCCCTAATTGATTACCCAGTTCATTTAACTAACAAGTCCACAGGAATCAACATTTAAACTAATCTAACCTAGAAATTGAACCAATTACGAGAGGAAGAAAAACTCTAAGCTAAGAAAAAAAATGAAAAAAAATGAAATTAACAGAATTTACACAAGAAAAAGGAAGATTATGTTACCAGTTGTTAGATGAAATGAGGAATGATCAATCTATACAGTTAATTACGAGAAGAGAAGAGGATGAACAGTGATCTATGCTTAGGAGAGTTAAATTTGCGAAAAGGGTAAAAGGGGGTCCTCAGGGTCTATTTATAGAAAAAAACCCTGGGGCCCATTCTCACCTACTAGTGCGGACCCACAAAATGGACCGGGGCCCGCACTGGTCTATTATGTTCAAGTCCAACTCAGTAACCCACCGCGATCCGCACAAAATGGATCGCGGCCACGGTGGTCCACCGCGGACCGCACCAAATCAATTGCGGTCGCGGTGGCAAACTTCAAAGAGCATTTTTAACACCCTTGACCAGTGCGGACCGCACAAAATGGTAGCGCGGCCGCATTGGAAACTTCAGAGACTTGTGCAATTTTTCAATTATGTCCTGCACTGCATCAACTCAATCTTGTAACATCTCACAACCAGTTAGCCCAAAAATCAATCCTATACTACAAAGAAAATCAAAGAAAACAAAAAGAAAAACACATCGGTTGCCTCCCAAGAAGCGCCTGATTTAATGTCGCGGCACGACGCGGGTTACCATCACATCATTTGAAATGGATAAGTGCCACCACGTGGATGTCATCAATTTTCTAAAGATAATGCTTGACACAATGCCCATTCACTCTAAAGACTTTACCCTTTTTTGTTTTTCAAATCAAGAGCACCAAAGGGGGTCACCAACACAACTTCAAACGGTCCACTCCATTTTGATTTAAGCTTTCCCAGAAACAAACGTAACCGGGAATTGAACAAGAGAACCAAATCACCAACTTTGAACTCCTTTCCACGAGCATATTTATCATGAAGGTACTTCATCTTGTCCTTATACAAGGACGAACTAGAGTAGGCATGGAACCTAAACTCATCAAGCTCATTGAGTTGCTCCACCCGAAGATTAGCAGCTATATCCCAATCAAGATTTAACTTCTTCAAGGCCCACATAGCCTTATGCTCCAACTCCACTGGTAAATGACATGCTTTCCCAAACACCAACCGGTACGGCGACATACCAATTGGGGTCTTGTAAGCGGTCCGGTAAGCCCATAGAGCATCATCTAACTTTTTAGACCAATCGGTCCTATTGGCATTGACGGTTTTGGACAAAATGCTCTTGATCTCCCTGTTAGACACTTCAACCTGGCCACTTGCTTGAGGATGATAAGGCGTAGACACTTTGTGGTTGACACCATACTTGGAAAGCAAGGCATCAAAAGCTCTATTACAAAAATGCGATCCTCCATCACTAATAATTGCCCGAGGTGTACCAAACCTTGTGAAAATGCTCTTCTTCAGAAACGCCACCACACTCCTAGCTTTATTATTGGGCAAGGCCACGGCCTCAACCCATTTTGACACATATTCAACCGCTACAAGAATGTAAGTATTTCCACACGAGCTTACAAAAGGGCCCATAAAATCGATACCCCATACATCAAAGACATCAACTTCAAGAATGGTGTTTAGAGGCATCTCATCTTTCTTGGAAATCCCGCCCACTCGTTGACATTGATCACATCTTTTTACTAGATCACTTGCATCTTTGAACAAGGTTGGCCAATAAAAACCACAACTCAGAACTTTCGAAGCCGTCCTCGCCCCTCCATGATGGCCACCATAGGGGGAGGAATGACAAGCCTCTAGAATGCTAAATTTCTCCTCCTTAGGTACACACCTCCGGATCATTCCGTCGGTGCAAATCTTGAACAAGTATGGCTCGTCCCAATAGAAGTCCAAACTATCCCGTTTGAGCTTCTTCCTTTGGTTAGAAGAGAGCTCATACGGGATGATGCCAGTCACAAGGAAATTAGCAATGTCCACAAACCATGGCATATCACACATCGGCACAGAAAGTAGTTGCTCATCGGGGAATGTATCGTTGATCTCTAGGCTATCACACGGCCTACCTTCCTCCTCCAAGCAGGATAAATGATCCGCCACTTGGTTTTCACTACCTTTCTGGTCCACTATCTCCAAATCAAACTCTTGAAATAATAAGACCCATCGCATCAGTCTAGCTTTGGAGTCTTTCTTTGTCATCAAATATCTAAGAGCTGCATGATCGGTGTGCACAATGACTTTGGCTCCCATAAGATATGGCCGAATTTTTTCCATGACGAACACAATAGCCAATAATTCCTTCTCAGTCACCGTGTAGTTCCTTTGAGCTTCATTCATAGTCTTGCTTGCATAGTACACTGGATGAAACATTTTGTTCTCTCTTTGACCCAAAACTGCCCCAACCGCAACATCACTCGCGTCGCACATGAGCTCGAAAGGCAAGCTCCAATTGGGTGCGGTAATGATCGGGGTGGTGGTCAACTTATGCTTGAGAAGTTCAAAGGCTTCCATACATCTCTCATCAAACACAAACTTGGTATCCTTTTCTAGCAACTTGCAAAGAGGATTCACTACCTTCGAAAAGTCCTTGATAAACCGCTGGTAGAACCCCGCATGCCCAAGAAAACTCCTCACCCCCTTGACAGAAGTGGGGGGAGGAAGCCTTGAAATTACCTCTATCTTGGCTTTGTCGACTTCAATCCCATGATTTGAAATTTTGTGTTCCAACACTATGCCCTCTTCAACCATGAAGTGGCATTTTTCCCAATTTAGCACAAGGTTGGTATCTTCACACCGGGCCAAAAATCTATCACACTAAAATCATCCATAAAGACCTCCAAAATGTCTTCCATCATATCGGCGAAAATGGCCATCATGCATCGTTGGAATGTCGCCGGAGCATTACACAACCCGAACGGCATCCGAGAGAAAGCAAAGGTGCCATATGGACAAGTAAAGGTGGTCTTCTCTTGGTCCTCTGGAGCGATTAAGATTTGATTATACCCCGAATATCCATCCAAAAAGCAATAAAGGCACGCCCCGCAAGGCGATCAAGCATTTGGTCAAGGAATGGAAAAGGAAAATGATCATTGCGAGTCACCTTGTTTAGTTTCCTGTTGTCCATGCATACCCTCCATCCGGTAACGGTTCGAGTGGGAATAAGTTCATTGTTGTCATTTGTCACCACAGTCATCCTACCCTTCTTCGGTACACATTGCACCAGAGAAGTCCACGAGCTATCGGAAATAGGGTACACCATGCCTGCATCTAGCCACTTAATCACCTCTTTTTTCACCACTTCTTGCATTGCCTCATTGAGCCTTCTTTGATGTTCCAAGGAGGGTTTTGCATCATCCTCCAGAATAATCTTGTGCATACAGAATGTGGGGCTTATTCCCCGAATGTCAGCTAGAGTCCATCCAATTATCTTTTTCCGCTTTTTGAGCACCGCCAACGTGGCATCTACCTGCATGTTAGTAAGACAAGAGGAAAGAATAACTGGTAAAGTTGAATTAGAGCCCAAGAATTCATACCTGAGGTGTGGAGGTAATGGCTTCAACTCCAACACCGGGGGTTCCTCGATTGAAGGCTTTGTTGGAGGCGTCTTTTTATTCTCGAGATCCAAAGAAAGTTTCCTAGGCTCATAAGAATAAGAGCCCATTCCATGTAAAGCATTCACGCACTCCACTCGGCCCGCATCATCATTGACATCGAAATTCAACAACACGGCCTCCAAAGGGTCCTCAACATTGATCATTGCACTGGTATCATCAATTATCACAGCCGTGACTAAATCCACAAATGGGCACACTTTGGTACAATTGGGCTTCTTCATTGACTTGCACACATGAAATACTACCTTTTCATCACCCACCCTGAAAGTGAGTTCCCCTGCTTCCACATCAACTAGAGCCTTCCCCGTAGCAAGGAAAGGTCTCCCTAATATGATCGGGACCTCATAATCTACCTCACAATCCAATATCACAAAATCAGCTGGCAAGATGAATTTGTCCACCCGGACGAGCACATCATCAACAATACCCAATGGTCGCTTCATAGATCGGTCTGCCATTTGCAAACGCATGGAAGTTGGCCTCGGAGGCCCAATACCCAAAGTCTTGAAAACTGAGAAGGGCATTAAATTGATGCTTGCCCCAAGATCACATAAAGCTTTGGCGAAGTCTGCACTACCAATAGTGCAAGGGATAGTGAAAGCACCAGGATCCTCTAATTTCGGGGCCATTGAATGTACTATAGCACTAACTTGGTGGGTCATCTTGATAGTTTCACAGTCCATTGATCTTTTCTTTGTAACCAAATCCTTCATGAATTTAGCATAACCAAGCATTTGCTCCAAAGCCTCCACCAAAGGCACGTTGATGGATAAGCTCTTCATCATGTCAATGAACTTTTTGAATTGATTCTCACTTTTCTGCTTGGCTAGCCTCTGAGGATAGGGGGGAGGTGGCCTAGGCAAAGGTGCCTTGGCTTTTGGCACCACCGGCTCCGGCATGTCAATTATGTGCTCCCTAGACGGGTTCACGGCCTCTTGAGTTTCCACCTCGGTTTCATCAATGTCAATCCTCACTTCTTCGTTCACATTATCACTAACTACCTCTTCAACTACCAAAGGAACATCATTTTCTTGCAACTCAACATCATCATCCGCAACTTGCTTATCTTTCGAGGCATGCACATCACCGCCTCTTCCACTTCGTGTTGTAACCGCCATAACATGGTTGTTCCCACCCTTTGGGTTCACTACCGTATCACTTGGTAGAGCACCCTTCGGGCGAGTATTCAATGATCGAGAGATTTGGCCTAATTGCACCTCTAAATTCCGAATGGAGGTATAGTGGGAAGCCAATTGAGCATCGGAATCTTGGTTCTTCTTCATCATTTGTTCGAACATCATTTCTATTCTTCCCATATCATTACCCGAAGAACTAGATCCTTGATAAGGGAACGGGGGTGGATTATTCGGTTGTTGGTACATTGGGGGCCTTTGAAAGCCTTGTCCGCGATTGCCTTGGTTTCCATTGTTGTTCCACCCACCTTGACCATTGTTGTTCCAATTGTTGTTATTACCATTCCAATTCCCTTGGTTACCTTGATTGTTGTTCCCCCAATTACCGCCCTTGTTGTTGTTGTTCCAATTACCACCACCTTGTTGTTGATTGCCCCAATTACCTTGGGGTCGCCATTGTTGGTTTGAAGAGTTGCCTCGATTGCCTTGATAGTTGTTAACATATTGTACCTCCTCATTTTGCTCATCATAACCCTCATTTTGGAACCCATCACACTCATTATCAAATTGCTCGAAATTCCCTTGATTTTGTTGCCTCCTTTGCCTTCTCTTGTTGGTAAGCAAATTAACACTTTCCATAGCATTCACTTGGCGAGGGTTTTGGACTTGTTGCAACTGTGCCTTAGCCAATTGGTTCATAGTAGTTGTCAACTCCGCTATAGCTTGCCCATGGTCATGTAATTCCTTATGCAAATGAATAACCGTAGGGTCACCTTGAGGAACATTGGCCCTACTTTGCCAAGCCGAAGAAGTGTCGGCCATCTCATCAAGAATATTGCAAGCTTCGTCATAAGACAACTTCATAAAATTACCCCCGGCCAATTGATTGACTATGCATTGATTTGTAGTATTGATGCCCCGATAGAAGGTTTGTTGAATCATCGCCTCGGTCATATCGTTATTTGGGCATTATTCACCATTGTTCTAAACCGCTCNATCGCTTTTGCGATGCTGTCCTCTTTGCATTTGCGAGGATTTTTGTCGCAAATGCGACCATGGCAGGGGAAAGCTGGGCTTCGCATTTGCGATGCCTTTGTCGCAAATGCGACCATCGCAATTGCGAGCCAGAGTCGTAAATGCGACTTCTGCGTTTGGTGCAATGGCTTTTTATTCCGAGACTTAGCCTATTTCCCTCATTTTCCACTTGGTCTTAGGCGATTTTTGAGAGCATTTGAGAAGGGGTTCCGCCATCATAAAGAGGTAAGTGATTTCTTCTAGTTATGGGTTAAATACAAGGATTATATATGGATTTAAACGTGTAGAATTGTAGAAATTTAGGGATTTTAAAGAAAAACCTAGAAATTGAGATTTTTGGATTTTGACCACGATTTTGCGCATTGAATTGAGAATAACTTATATATTTGAGTTTGTGAGGTCATGGGTAAACTTTATCTCCGAAAAATTTCGGAATTCAGGCACATGGGCCCGAGGGCAATTTTGTCAACTTTTTGTTCGGGGTTAGGAATTGTTATAAATTGGAGTATAATGAGTAATTGAACATATATTAATGGGTTTACATGATTATCGGCTAGTTTTGGAGCATTTCGCATCGATTTGAGTCTTCGAAAGGGCATGGAATGCCGGTTATGGAACTTCGGAGCGAGGTGAGTCTCCTTTCTAACGTAAGATGGAATTAACCCCATAGGTGAACCAAATTAATATGTGCCTCTATTTGTGGGGGCTACGTACGCACGAGGTGACGAGAGTCCGTACGTAGCTACTAGCTATGCCTATGTCCGGGTAGTTTTAGGTTTACACCACCTTGTTGATATTGTTGTTGATTTATGTTTATTATTTGCCTTGAGAAGAAGCAATATTGAGTTTGCTTAGTAAATCTCTTGAAAAGAGTTAAAATTGAGGAATTTGAGATCTTAAAAGTTTTTATTTGAACTTCGTATTTTTGAAAAGGATCGAAGGAATATTATAATAACTTTAGAAATCTATGTGTAACCGCGTCGCATGTATGTTTCGCGAGCGGGGTAATTTCCTTAAAAAGCTACAAGCTAAATTTCTCTTATTTTGAAAAGAATCAAGAAAGAGATATGATTTTAATGTTAAATTTTTATTTGACCGCGTCACAAGTATGATATGCGAGCGGGGTGATTTCTTAAATCTATATTTTACCGCGTCGCACGTATGATTCGCGAGCGGGGTATTTCCTTCTACTATTGTTATGGGAGCGGGCCGTTCACCTCGGCAGGATTTATGTACCACACTCTCATGGGAGCGGGTCGTTCGCCTCGGCAGGTTAATAGATGCATCTATGGTTCACGGCGTTCGACCCTCGGCAGTACAGTTTACTTTTATGTTGGATTAGGCCGTACGCCTCGGCATTTCCTATATATGTATATGTATATACTATTCTCACGGAATCGTGCGTGACATTTGGCTAGAAGCCAGTGAACCTGGGGGATTTTTCCCTGTTTTGAATTATGATAACTTCTCTAAGGAAATCCACCCTATCCATATTTGTGCTCCTGTTACGGAGGGAACTTGCTAGCTGAAAACTTGAGTAAAATAAAGAAGAAAGGGGATATTACTATGTGTTTTATACATGCTTATTTCGCATAATTGCCCTGTTTTGTACTTATTCACATCTTTATTGAAATGATATTATTGGACCATTAGTAAGTGTCAAAGTCGACCTCTCGTCACTAATTCTTCGAGGTTAGGCGGGATACTTACTGAGTACACGTTGTTTTTGTACTCATGCTACACTTGCTGTGCATTTTTGTTGCACAGGCACATGTACCTCTAGTGGCCTAATGGACGTAGCAGCATGGATGATAAAGAGACTTGGGTGAGTTGCATCTCTCGAGACGACCCGCAGCCAGTAGAGTCTATTCTAGTGTATTGTATTTACTTTCTGTCCAAGTTTGTATTCCGGACAACTATTGTACTTTATTAGATTTCCTAGTAATTGCTCATGCACTTGTAACACCGGGTTCTGGGATGACTAAGTGATTATTCAGTATTTAGGTTTGTTAAAGACATCATTATTTATTCAGTGGAATTCCTTATTAATTTGGTGTTGGCTTGCCTGACAGTGGTGTCCGGCGCCATCACGATCCTTAATGGAAATTGGGTCGTGACAATTTGCTGAAGAGAGCAAGTTTTAGCAAGAGAATTTTTTTGAAGAAGTGGAGATTTTGATCCAAACTTGTCTAATGGAACAAGCTCAAAAATTGAAAATTTATGAGGCTCAATGTGAGAAAATTACAGATGGAATGAGACACTTAATAGAAGGTAGAGCTTAATTGGGACAAGAGATCAAAATGTTTGGCATTGCTATTCACGATTTGGAGGATAATTTGAATGCAAATGTTGATGCGTCTAACGCCCAACACAATAGTAATGAGTTGTGAAGCTGAAAAAGAACTTATAAGCCATATTGAGGAGATAAAAGTGGAGAGTCAATTATTCTATCATATTTTTGTTGCTAATGCCAACGTTGAGGAAAGTATACTAGAGTCATATGCAGAGTAAATAATATTGCACTTGAAGACTCTAATATATGTACATATAAGGATGTAAATAGTAATGTAATTCTAGATTTGGGACGCATTGGTCCTCTTTTTATATATTTTTCAACATGGAAATTGAGTAAGAGACTTTGGAAGAGCCTACGGATGATAAACAATGTGCTTAAATTCTTGAATTTGTGGTACCAAAAAGATAGAATTACATACCTCATCTGAAGGCCAAAAAATGTAGAATATTACATTGATTATTTGGTCCAATAGAGTTATCCCACCACCCCAGGAGCATAGCCAAAACTTGAAACCAAATTAGGGATTCAATTCATAAGTTCAAGATGGAAGCAAAAAGATATTCAACTCGTGTCACGACTATAAATTAGGTGCTTGTTGGGAGGCAACCCAGCTTTACTGTTTTTCTATAAATGTGTTATTTTTGTATTCTATGATTATATAATAGCAGACCCAGTATATTCTCCAACATGTAGGGTCCGGAGAGGGTAGTTTGTACGCAGACCTTACCCCTACCTAACGAAAATAGAGAGACTGTTTCCAATAGACCCTCGGCTTGGTAAGAGTGAGAAGAAGAAGAAGAAGGAGGAGGAGGAGGAGGAGGAGGAGGAGGAGTAGGAGGAGGAGGAAGAGGAGGGGAAACGTTAGAAAAGGTAGAGAGAAGAACAAGAGGGAGATAAACGATAAGTAGTTCCAAATAATAGTAACAGGGAATAGAATACCTGGGGTGAATATTCTAGGATTATGGGCATAAGAATCAAAGCCATTGAAAGTGTGTAAAGACGAGCTAGATGGTTAGAACAAAGTGTGGGATACCCGCATAAAAGACCATACTTGGGAGAAGTCAGAGTATCCCCGTGAGCTGCTAATGCTTCGGCCTTTGGCCTTCCAGGGAGTCCCTCTTTCCACATACTATGTTTGGCTTTAAATTTGCATTGTGAACACTGCACACTAAGTGTGGGGTGGGAGAATTCCTTTGAGTAATTACTAGAATTATATTAGTATGTTAGCTTCTTTTTTTTAGCTTCTTATTTTGATTTTAAGTTGCTTACATGGAGTAGTAAAACTATTAGTATTGTATTTAGTTGTGTAGTATTGTAGTAGCTTAATTTGAAAAAAAGTATAAAAATAATAGGAAAAAGATTAAACTTTTTTCGAAACAAAAATACAAAATAAATTAGAAAATAGAAAAAATAGAAAATATGTCTTTTAGCTTTCTGTAGGTAGCAATAATCCCTCGTGGGTTTCTTTGTGCCTTGATTATTTTTCATAGGATGTTTCTTGAACCGGGTGAATTTTTTAATTTTTAGAATAGATTAGGATTTAGGGAATAAAAGTATGAAGAATGATGAGATCCCTAGATGCCTTTGACTTATTTGATAGTAGCATACTGTCACAACCCAAAATTCTACTGGAGCCGTGATGACACCTAACACCGATTGCTAAGCAAGCCAACAACACATATGCGAAAATAAACGTCAACAATAGAAAGAAATAGTCTCAAATAGCGGAATAACATAAATAACTGATGTCAAATGATGTTACAACTGAAAACCACCCAAAATCTGGTATCACCGAGTGCATGAGATCTGTAGAGTGATAAATACAATGTCTGAACAATACAATACTGCCTGAAAGTCTAAACAACAATAACGTAAGATAAAAGAGGGGACTTCAAGGGCTGCGAATGGAACAACAATGCTACCTCAAAATCTCCAAGCAAATTCGAATACATCTCATTGGCAACCATCGTTATACATCGAAATCCGTACATGAAGTGCAGAGTGTAGTATGAGGGTGGTCAAATAAATTGTCAATGCGAGACAATGGATAATTGTTCTTGATAGTAACCTTGTTCATCCACCTATAATCAATATACATTCTCATAGAACCATCATTTTTCTTCGCAAATAACGCTGGTGGACCCTAAAGAGAAACACTCTGCCTGATGAACCCTTTATCCAACAACTCTTGCAACTGCTCCTTCAACTCCTTAACTCAGTTGGAACCATGCGATACGCTGGGATATACATGGGCTGAGTGTCTGACACCAAGTCAATAAAAAAATCTACATTCCTATCGGGTGACATGCTTGGTAGGTCTGCAGGAAACACATCTGGAAACTCCCTCATTACTGGAACTGAATCTACAGTAGAAATATCAGCACTAACATTCTAGCAAAGGCTAGATACGCCAAACACCCCTTCTCAACCATCCGTTGAGTCTTCATAATGAAATCACCCTACTAGTAGTGTGACCAAGAGAAACCCTGCATTCTAACCTTGGCAACCCCGGCATAGATAATGTCACGGTCTTAGCGTGAATCAAGAATAGCATAGTACATCGACAACTAATCCATACTTAAAATCACCTCAAAGTCGACCATATTAAGCTAACAAAAGATCAACCCTGGTCTCATAATCCCTAAGAGTAACAACACAAGACCGATACACACAATTCAGCAAAATAGAATCACCAATATGTTTAGACACATGAACAGGAATATCAAGAGAACCACGAGGCATAAATAAGAGCAAAATATGATGACACATAAGAATAAGTAAACCTCGGATCAAACAACATAGAAGCATCTCTATGACAGACCGAAACTATACCATTGATCACAACATCTGAGGGCACTGTTGACACTCAATTTTAACCCTCTTAAAAATTAACTTCTGCAGGCTTCCTAATCAAAAATGATAAAATATAGTTTTTGCACATTATTTGGATTTAATGCAATATATTGATAAATATTCCTATTTTTTTAATAAAAAATATAGGAATTTCTATCATTTTATTGCAATTAGTTAAATACTACCATTTTTCGTGCATTTTCATGAATTTCTAAAATAATTTATTGATAATTGCCCTATTTTTCAAATATTAAGATATTCTATAAATAATGAAAATAATAATTACTACAACACAATTGTAGTAGTTACATTTTTAAATAAATATTGTAATATTTTTAATTAAATAATTATTTTCTAATTTATAGCCCCTCGGGCATAATATCAACAGAACCAGCCCCTCGGGCCACCTCACAATCACTCGAAATCAGCCCCTCGGGCATAACACGAATCAAGAACAGCCCCTCGGGCAACAATATGAAACAACAACAGACCCTCGAGCTACATCACATCACTCACACTGAGTACCCGCGCTCACTGGGGGTGTTCACCCCGAATTCCCAAATTAAATGATAAGAATCAAGACATAATGATGGGACCAAATTTGAGTGAAGAATACTTACCCCAATCATTCCTCTGAAATTCCCTTCCAAAATCGCCTTCTCCCGAGCTCTCTAATGAATTTTGAGATTATGGACCAAAACCCTCGTTTTTGAACTTAAACATTCTGCCCAGACATTTCCTTAATCGCGATCGCCGAAACCCCCTCGCGATCGCGAAGAACAATTTCACTGCCTCAATATTTTACTCTATGCGACCGCGTTACTCCACACGCGAACGCGATGTAGTGGTTCCCCTAACCTACGCGATTGACCCCACGCGAAAGCGAAGGGTAACACCAGATTTCCTCTGCCGCCTTATTTCTTCTACGCGAACGCGGCCTGGCCATGCGTTCGCACAACCTGACTGACCTACGCGATCGCGTCCCGTTCTCTGCGATCGCGAAGAGTTAACCCAGCTGGCCTCACATTTTCCTTATGCGATCGCGTACCTCCTCCCGCGACCGCGATGAAGAACACACCAGTTGTAGAACACCAGCAAACCAGCAACTCTAAGTCCAAAAGATGACCCGTTGAGCATCCGAAACACACCCTAGGCCCTCGGGACCTCAACCATACATGCCAACACATCCCATAACATCATTTAAACTTGCTCAACCGTCGGAATGCCCAAAACAACATCGAAGCATCAAATCACCCTCGGATTCAAGCCTAAGTATTCCAAAGCTTCCAAATTTCGAATTCGATCAAAAAGTCTATCAAACCTCGTCCGAATGACCTCAAATTTTGCACACATGTCCCAAATGACACAATGGACCTACTCCAACTTCCGTAATTCCATTCCGACCCCGATATCAAAATTTCCACTGCCGATCGGAAACTCCAAATTTCCAATTCCGCCAATTCAAGCCTAAATCTACCACGGACCTCCAAATCACATTCCGTACATGCTCCCAAGTCCAAAATCACCTAACGGGGCTAACCAAATCATAAAAATACGAATCCGAAGTCGAATGTTAAAAAGTCAAAAATTGGTCAAACCTTTCAAATTTAAAGCTTCAAACTGAGAATTGTTCTTCAAATCTATTCCGATTACCCTGAAAACCAAAACCGACGATTTACATAAGCCATAATACATCACACGGGGCTAGTCATGCACGAGAATTGGCGAGCGAAGTGCAGAAGCTCAAAACGACCGGTCGGGTCGTTACATGGAGGCGCTCAAACTGGCTGCGGTACTCCTCTCTCAAAGTAAAAGGAATGAACTTCTCCAAAACTAGTTGTAAGACTGATCCCAAGTGAGTGGAGGTGAACCTGCTGGTCTGCCTAAAACCTATGTTGCGCAACACCTCATGGCAACAGTCTATGAAATCCTATGGGTCCTCAGAAGGTGTACCACCATAGCAAATAGGAAATAATTTAGTGAACTTGTCCAACCTCTTCAGCCCCTTGGATGATATAGCGGGCCTCTCCATGGGCTGAGTAGCAATGACAGGCTGAACTACTCCAACTGCTGAGACTGTGGAAGTTTGATATATCGTAGCCATCTACTCCGGAGTGTGAGTGGCGGGAGTCTGGGCTCCTCCCCCAGCCTGAGAGACAGGTGGTGCCAGAGGAAATACTTCAGTCTGGGCAACACTCTCCATAAGGCCAACCAGGCGGACTAGAGCGTCCTGAAGTACAAAAGTGGCTATGAACCCCTCCAGGACCTGAGCTGGTCTAACTAGTGCAGTATGAACAGGGATCTCCTCCTCCTGCTCAATCTGAGGCTCTGCAATAGGTGATGCTGTACTCCGCCTCAACCTCATACCCTACCCCTGGTAGTGGCTGCAACATGGGGCTCCGGCTCCTTCCAAGTTGTGGATGATGTGTGTGTCCTCATGATCTGCAAGAGAACAAGAATAGAATGGTTCAAACTTCAGTCATAGAATAAAGTCGCACGATAGAGAAAGAAAGAAGTAAAATTTTGCTAAAGCTCTATTGCCTCTAGAAGATAAGTGCAGACGTCTCTATACCGATCTTGCAGTATATGAGCATACCAGACGACCCGAAATCACCACCGCGGGGTCGTGATGGCACCTAACGTCCACTTTCTAGGCAAGCCAATATTAGTACACAATTAATCAATTTAAAACCAATTGAAAGCACTTTATAAGAAATACAGTTGTGGAAATTCAAAATAGATATAACAGCTGCAATGCTGATTAATCAAATTGCGGAATCTGGTGTCACAAGTATATGAGCATACTAGAAGTGCCACAACCAAATGTCTGAATGAAAGTACAACTGTTTGAAATAAAATAAACAGTAAAACTAGATAAGGAAGGGGACTTCAGGGGTTGTGATAGTCGTGCAGCTATCAAGTCTCCGTGATAAGCTAATCCGAGCAAGCCTCTGCTAGCTGCTGGTGGGACCAACACCAGAATCCACACAAGAAATGCAGATGTATAGCATGAGTACAACGAACCTCATGTACTCTGTTAGTGCCGAGCCTAACCTCGACGACATAGTGACGAGGCTATAACAAGGCATTCAGTATAAACATGTGCGAGTGTAAACAAATAATAGCATATATAGAGAAAAACAAGAATTTGATATAAATCGGAACTTAAAACTCATAATAGAGGGCCCCGGAATAACAGTTATGCTCAACTTCTCAATCAACACGGACACGATAACAACAGTTAAACACAACAAAATATGTCTTCTCCATTGCGGTGTGCAATTCGATCTATATATATATATATATATATATATATATATATATATATATATATATATATATATATATATATATAACAAGTCTTTCTTTTGCGGCGCGCAATCCGATCCACAAATGTCTATATAAATACCGTTGCGGTGTGCAACCCGATCCCACACAATAATACCAATAATCGTTACAGCGTGCAATCCGATCCCACACATAAATAATATAAATGAACATATACAACCAACTACGGCGTAATTCAACTAAAACGCAATAAAGGAATTACATAGTTAAAGACATAAAGCGGATAAAAATAGATATCTAATAACACACAAAGAAAAAAGGCAAGCATTGACAGTCAATAAATAAAGACACGGATGAAGGCAGGTAACGGATAAAGGCATGAATTTAACAAGTAAAGGCAAGCAACAGTTAAAGCATTTAACAAGTAATAACATGGATTAAATGAAGGCATGAAATAAACGAAAAAAAATAAATAAATATCCCAACCCGCATGCTTAACCCGTGACTACGTATATACACTCGTAACCTTGCATATACGCCGTTCTCATATACAAATCAAATAGAAAAAAAATCCATTCAAGTCCTAATACCCTCAAGTCAAGGTTAACCATGACACTTACTTCTTCCTGCAACCAAATCAATGCTCAATCACGATATTTCCTTTAGAATTAGTCTCCAAACCAATCAAATCAAACCAAATATAGTCCAAACAATTCAAAATAAGCTTTAGAAACTACCCACAAGAGAAAAAGATTCAATATTTAATAAAATTGGAAAAAGTCAACCCCGGGCCCACTGGGTCAAAACCCGAGATTCGGACCAAAATCCGATTACCCATTCACCCCTAGCCTAGTTATTTGATTTGTTTTGAAATACGACCTCAGTTTGAGGTCTAAATCTCAATTTTACAAAATCCCTAATTTCTACCATGAAATTCATAGATTAATGTTAAAAATCAATGGGTTCTTATGGAAATACATCAAAACTAATTAAAATTTACAAACCAATGAAGTGGGATGAAAATCTCCTCAAAATCCTCCCTAGTCCGAGCTCAAGCTTTCAAAAATGGTGAAAAATGACCAAATCCCGACTTTCAGCACTTTAAATAATTGGGCATCAGGTGTTCTTCGCCTTCGCAAAGCACCTGACACGTTCGCGAGGTCTGCATCGCGTTCCGGAATGCTTATTCTCCAGTCTGCCTTCGCGTTCGCATCCCCATGTTCGTGTTCGCGATGAACACCACAGCTATCCCCAGGTCAACCCCACAGCTTCGCGTTCGCAAAAACCAGCAGTTCCAACAAATTTTAAAATGGTCTGAAACCAATCTGAAACTCACCCAAGCCACTCGGGCTCCAAACCGAACATGAACACAAGTGTAATAACATTATATAAACTTTCTGGCTACCTAAAAATCATCAAAATAACATTAGGTAACAATAATCGATCATCAAAACTCAAGATTTTAACTTGAAAACTCATGTTTCACTATGTTTCACTAAATATGCTAAAACTCGCTCGGATCACCCCAGACCCCAACCAAATATTCTTAAGTTCAAAAATATCATACGAACCTACCGGAATCGTCAAAATACCAATTCAAGGTCATTTATAACGAATATTAACTGTGGTAAACTCAAGTCCCATTTTAGGCCAAAATCACATTTTTGTTCAAATTTTGACGTAAAAATTTTCTGAAAAAAAAACGCGAACCATGCACGCAAATCAAAAAATATAAAATGAAGCTAATAAAGGTATTGAAACACAGAAATAAAAGCTAGTATTCAAAACGACCTATCGGGTCGTTAAAGAATAGGTTCATTCTCTTGAGGTAAATTAGTCCGGAGAATGATTGTTGTAGTCATTTATAGATATTTTCTTATGGCTAGATCTGGTTTTCTTCCTCGAGGGATTGCTGTAGCCAAAGAAGTTGCATTCAAGAATAAAGAAGATTGATCACCTATTAACAATTAAAATAGTACCAGAATAAGAAAAAAATAGTCACGTTGGCATTACATTCTTCTGGTAATGAACTAGAAGCAGTTCTCGGGTTGGTACGATGTAGTCATACCATCCTCTATATTGGTCATTCTCAATGTTCACAAGAACTTGTTTGCCACGGTTTCAAAGGATAAGAACTCTGCCCCGAAAGATTGTGGGAGAATAAAGGTTATGGAGATGTTAGAGAGTAAAATCAGTACTCCAGACGCTTGGGCCAACTTAGGCTAAGCAGATATTGAAGAGCCAACAAAACTCTAAAATCACAAGGTCAATCACCGGAATGAACCCAAGGGTGAAAGGGTAGGTATAAACGAAGGAAAAACCAGACTGGTGACAAGTGATCCTTTCGTCTTCCCGGGCAACCAGGATACCACTTTGTTTGTTCTAGTGACATTCATCCTGGACAATGGGGAGATACTCCAGCTGAATAACAAAAGCGAAGTTATTATTGGAGTTGTGGTTTCTAGTTTGCCTTGCGATCTTGGTCCACGAGTCAAGATCAACCTCAATGTCCATTTGTTTTGACAAGATTTCTAAAACTAGTAGTTCAGAAAGTCTCACTTCTTGTTTCAGCTTATTCCTCTAGAGGATTTTTGAGATTTTTTCTCTTTTCTATGTATCAGAGAAGTAACTTCCTTCGGGAGCTCATTAACGAAGGTGGTATGTTTCACAGAGTCGGGGCTTGGAGGAATAAATGTTTAGACATAGGAAAAATCAAGGTTAGGAGAGTCTGTGGCTTTAGAAGAAGAAGAAGTGATGAAGGTTTTGGTAAAAGTTGCAAAAGAGTGAAACTCGATGAAGATGAAAGGTAAAAAGAAAGAGGAATAGGGCTTCGTATTTATAGGCAAAAAGTCATCATTTCTTAACTGTCATTCCCAAAAATATCATCATAAAATCACAAAGTTGTGATTACCTCAGAAATTATTGTTACATAAAATCATGAAGCCATCATTGCTTGGGAAACTATTGTAAATTTCAGAACATATCAAAGCCCACCACTTGTCAAAGGTATTAAGCAAAAGTTGTGTACGTCGTCTCAATCACAGATTATGTTACATTAATTTCGGGATAAAGGTGATAGTTATGATTACCTTCCTACCAAAAATTCTTCAACTTTTCGAAAATTTCTTGAGAACTATCCGAAAAGTGGGAAGATTATCTGTATTGGTAAAAACAGACTTAACATATGAACCATTCAGCATAAGACATGTGGCAAGTATTGCTTAGTCAGCTTTCACGTAAGCTAGTGCATTTCAGGTATGTAAAACGGGAAGTTCGAACGACGCTCCTTGAGTAGTTTAAAATTGTGTACAGTCAAAAGACTCTTCGGAAGTTCATCTCAAGTACTCAGAAAGGAGAACACATGTCTGGTAAGCTTACAAGTATCCGAATAACTCATAAATATACGGACAAGAAGAATAACAAATCATCAAGTTCCAGAATATCTGGAATTTAAAATTTACTCGGCATTTATATAATCCAATATTAAGTGAGTCGTTACCAACAATTCAAATAGTCAGAATAAATAAGCGTAGTGACAACGTGATTCAAGGAAACACTACTCTGACTAGACACTATAAAATCATATTTTTGGTAACTTAGGGAGCGTGTTCAATTTTTATTTTATTTTTAAGCAAATATACCACTAAGCAGACTCCCTAGTGGTTAATATATAAATAATCAAAAGCAAAGATCCAATGTTTACAAATTGTCAAATAAAATCTCAAACTTGTTAAACTATAGCTAAATCTAATGAAATAAGACATGCTAACTATTACAACAAGTGTCTCGGTCGACTCCCCACATAAGATGGTGTGTGTACAAGCCAAGTGCAAAACCTCAATGTAGCACCGCAATGCTCTCACCAGGTGCCAAGTTTTGCGTTCCAACAGACAAGGCAAGTATGAATCTCCAACCAACACCATCTATTAAGAATGACCAAATCTCCACGAAGGTTTCCAATTGCATGATCAATGTAGTCATCAATTCTGTGCTCCTTGGATATCTTGAAAGAAATCCAGTCCAAGAA
This sequence comes from Nicotiana attenuata, assembly GCF_001879085.1. Lineage (NCBI taxonomy): Eukaryota > Viridiplantae > Streptophyta > Magnoliopsida > Solanales > Solanaceae > Nicotiana > Nicotiana attenuata. Next base: position 16,267,699 of record NC_031991.1, on the reverse strand, counting down.
GCATTTATATAACCTGTAAAGCTGCCATATCCTGCAACATAAGCCTTATGCTTGCACTGCCACAACACCTCTAGATTGGACATGTATCCATGTCAATACCACTGGATAGTCTAATGACATTGCAGAGCATACTAATTTGATAAATTGCACCTACAAGTAACTCTGAATATCAGCTATGATCCTTTTGAATACTATATGAAACTGAAGTATTGTATTCCCTAAGCATGAAGTTCCTATAAGGACCTATATTCTGCCAATAGGAACCTATACTATGTGCCAAGAATACAGTTCAATGAAGCTATATGTACTGCCAATATGAGCGTATTCAATTCATTGTCAACTTAAGAAATATATATTGTTCTAAGCATCATACTCCCTTTCTCTCCAATAATTGCATAATCAAAACTTTGAGCAATCATGCTGCTGTCATCAACTTATTCAAGGATTATTATATACAACACATCTCTTTCCCTTTTCGTTGTCAATTTATTGTTCTATCTTATATTTATCTCAATTGTTTATCTATTTTCAGATTGAATCAATTACTTGTGGCCTACTTTTATAGATTTTATTGATTTATCCTAATAACTAAATTTTAAGTTAAACGGTACTTAAATAATTATTCCTAGAAAATTGCTTTCTTGCTTTCATCAACCATGCTCATCAGCTGCATTTAGCTCTTGCTCTCAGTTCGATCAAGAATTGTTGAATAAGAATTATTTCTTTTCTGATTTCTTTTCATTATATTTTTTGTTATTGAATTCATTTCCTTTTCTCAACTACATTATATTAACAAAATTTAATATTCTTTGGATTGAATCAATTGCTTGCGGCCTACTTTTTATAAATTTACTTATTTTATCCTTTCAAATTTTAGTTTAAATACCACCTGAAGGTTTGTATGGTAGAGATGAGTTGATATACTAGCAATAAAATGGTGAATATCTGCACTTGAGTTGATGGTTGTATCCTCTTACCCTTTTGCAAATAAGGGTCTGCACTATTCTGCTACAAATTTGAAAGATTATTTATGTGGATACTATAAGTTGAATGATGAAATATATTGGAAGTATGGGGTTGCTTTTTCTCATTCTTTTACGAGTCTTTTATTCGTGGCTAGTGGTGTCAAAATGGTTAAAATAAAATAGTTAATCACTCATACTATCCACTAAAAAATGGGTTGGATAATGAACTTTTTAAAAACGGGTAAAATATGGATAAGAACCATATTATCCATTTAGAAAATGGATAACCAATGGGTAACCAATGAGTTTAACTTTTACATTTGTAAAGCTTCAAATTGGGGGTTCCTCAAGTTTGAGAGATTAGAAATTCTTCCAAAAGTGATTATATTCAAGAAGTCACGTTACCCATATTTATCCTGCGATTAACCCGTTTATTGTCCGTATTAAATATAGGTCGGGTCGAATAATTTATTCATTTTTTCATTACCCGTTTTCGACCCGACCCATCTGTTTGCCACTCCTATTCGTGGCTTACAAAAATCTTTTGTTACACCAATTAGAAGCTCAAATTTCTTTGTTTGTTTTTTGAGCTATTTGGTGATGAATAATATTTACACATTCTCTTTTTGTTACCAAAGTTTCCTACAAACAAAATAGATTAAGCTTATCAATCCATAATTTTTAAAATTATAGAGATCACTCTTCACAAATAATATCTTTTATGACATCCGTTTATGATATGTACATTTGCCTTATACGTGGTACTTTATTGTAACGACCTAATCGGTTATTTTGTGTATTTAAGCCCCATTTCCCCTTTTAAAGCTTTTAGTATGTGTAGTTATGATTTTATAACTTACAGGGATGGTTGGTTTAGTTTCGGGGAGGTTTTGAAATGATTTGGATCTATTGGTTCTTGGTTTAAAAACTTAACTTGGAAATGTTGACCGAGGTTTGACTTTTGTGAAAACGATCCTGAAATGGTATTTTGAGGGTTCCAATAGGTTCGTATTGTGATTTTATACTTGGGCGTATGCCCAAAATTAAATTCGGAGGTCCCTAGATTGATTTAGCTTATTTTGCCGAAAGTTGGCAATTTGAAGGTTTAGAAATTCTTTAGGTTTGACCATAGGTCGATTTTATGGCTATCGAGTTCGGATTTTGGTTTTGAGATTTGGAGGGCCGTTTTTCTATTTGAAACTTGTCTGCAAAACTTGGTTTCATTCCGAGTTGGTTTGATAGGAATCAGACGCTTGGTTGTGATTCTAGTGATTCTTGAGTTCATTATGAAATTTCATGTGTTTTGATGTCCGATTCATGGTTCCAAATGTTATTTTGGTATTTTGATCGCGTGAGCGAGTTCTTATGATATTTTTAGATTTGTGTGGATGTTTGGTGTGGAGCCCCGAGGGTTCGGGTGAGTTTTGAATTGGTTTGAACTCATTCCAAGTTGTTGGTGTGCTGCTGCTTCGGTTATCGCAATCGCAATCGCAAAGTAGGCAGGGAGGGCTCGGGTATAGAAAATACGATGCCTTACTTGCAATTGCAAAGAGTAGTCTTGGGCTGGGCATGTCGCAATTGCGACCATTTGGTCGCATTTGCGAAAGGGACAGACTTTGCATTTGCGAAGTCAGTGTCACATTTGTGACATTTTCTTGGGTTGTCAGGCGCCGTATTTGCGAGGTGTTATCCGCATTTGTGAGGGTTTGCATTTGGGAACCTAGGCTCGCATTTGTGACTTCTGCACCTGAGCAAAAGGGCTTGAAAACGGGACTTACCTTTATTTATCATATTTTGAACCCTAGACTCGTTAGGTGGCGATTTTAAGAAGGGATTTTCACGTAAAACTATTGGGTAAGTAATTTTGATAAATTTTCAATTTTATTACATGATTATTTATGAGATTTAACCTCTAATCCATGGAATTTGAAGAGATTATTTGGAAAATTTTGTCTATATTTTAAAAAAAATTAATTTGAGATCTGAGAGTTGAAATGGACTCGGATTTGAAAACAAACACATATGGACTCGTAGGGTTATGCGTAGTCGAAATCTACCCTTGGACTCGTGTTTTGAGTATGCAAGCCCGGGGTTGACTTTTGTTAACTTATGGAAATTGTGTAAAGATCTTAGCTTTAATAATCGAAATTGGTTTCTCTTGCATTATGTGATGATATTAAGTCATTTTTGGTTAGATTTGAGGCGTGCAGAGGCGAGTTTTCAAGGAAAAGTCATTTTTGAGTGTTGATCTGGTCTAGTTTAGGTAAGTATCTTGCCTAATTTTGTGTGAGAGAATTACCTCGTAGGATTGAGCTTAATTGCATTATTTGAATTTGTCACGACCCAAAATCCCTCTGAAGGGGTCGTGATGGCACCTAGCCTCTAAACTAGGTAAGCCTAACATTAATTGAAATAACATTGACATTTACTAGCTTCAAATTAAATCGCTCTGAACAAAACACAATTTCCAAAACAGGTGGTACAAGTCAAAAGCCTTTCTAAGAGTAGTTATACAAGAATAATACAACACTATTCCAGAACGAGAACGAACCAATGGAATGTAAATACAATCGAAGGTGACTCCGAGGCCTGCGAACGTAGCAGCAGGTTACCTTGAGTCTCTACCGCGACGATCCGCCCAGCTACTATCGATCAATTCCTGGATCTGTACACAAAATTGTACAGAAGTGTAGTATGAGCAAACCACGGCGGTACCCAGTAAGTATCAAGACTAACCTCGGCGGAGTAGTGACGAGGAATAGTCAAGACACCTACTAGTCAGACAGATTAAACAGGATATGATAACAAATATCAAGATAAAGGTAACGAAATAATATCAACAGCAGGGATAAATCAATCCACAAACAGTCGAAATACTAAAAGGAAACTCGGATGGAAACGAAAGATAACCAAATAAATCAATACAAACATAGCTGGAACACAGAGAAGTAGAATGAACTCAAGTAAGGAAGACAATGTCAACTCAATCAATCATATCGTTTCTGGTGTACAACCCCAGCCATCTCAGAACTCGATGTCTCATATCATAACCTCAACTTCCAAACCTTTAGCACACCCGGCACCTTGTGCCCACATATTTTGTCTCACTTTGTACAACAACGTTCTCATGTTACTCAGTACTTAGGACCCATATCTAATGCAATTAAGATGTTCCAAGAGTCTCATTTACATAATATAAAGTAGAGTACAGCTTCTAAACCAATTAGGAACTTAGCAAGAAAAGATGAAGTTATTTTTTAGAAATTATTTGAATAAAGAAAGTACCATTTTCAATTTAAAATACAACATCGAATGTAGTATTACCTTTAACATGGGATTTAATAAATTAACTTAGTAGAAATTCCTTTTTAAGTAAATTACAACCTCAGACGGTTTAAGGGAATTTAATTGAGTAACTAATTGAATTAAAAATGTGACAATTTTGAAATTTGAAGTATTGAAATATGTATATATAAATACGGCGAGGTATTAAAAAAAACACTATGAAGTCCAACACAAAGGATCACAACAATAAAGGAACCTAAATAGTTAAAAACACTTGAATTGATAACAACAAATAAACACGGAAAACAAAAAGTACACGGCATCACCCTTCGTGCTTTATCTCTCGTGCTTTTACTCTCGTTCTCACCATAAGAACCAATATTCACTTTCATTCTTTCTTGTTGCGGCGTGCAACCTAATCCCAATCATATAATCTGTTGCGACGTGCAACCTGATCCAAATCATATAATGATATTGCAGCGTGCAACCCGATCCAAACCATATAATGATGTTGTGGCGTGCAACCCGACCCAAATCATATAATGATGTTGCGGCGTGCAACCCGATCCAAATCATATAATGATGTTGCGGCGTGCAACCCGACCCAAATCATATAATGATGTTGCGGCGTGCAACCCGACCCCACCTGTCCACCCTTATTACTCCTTGTTGCGGCGTGCAACCCGATCCCATATAATATTGCTGCGGCATGCAACCCGATCCCAATATACAAATCAACACCAATCACAAAAGAATCCCGGCAAGAGAACAATAGTATAACAACAATATCCTGGCAAGGGAAACAATATCATAACAACAATATCCCGGCAAGAGAAACAATATCATAAACAATAACATCCCGACAAGGGAAACAATATCATAAACAATAACATCCCGACAAGGAAATCAACAACAACCAATCTCGTTCCAACAATTAACTTCACAAAATGAATCCCAACTTGAGTCAATACTCAACAACGGCCAAATACCAAGGAATTACCATAAGCTTGGTCCAACATGAATAATCATCAAGTCAAGCATGAATAGTACAAAATAAGGATCACGAAAAAAATCAAGAAGCACACTAACCTAACAAAGCAACAAGACATAATAAGCACGTGATAATTACACCGGTAACCACAATAAATGGACATGTAACATATTTGCACGAAATCATAGAGGAACTTACAATCAAGAAGTATCAAAACAATAAGGAAGGCAATCACTTCAATTAAGGCAATTAGGGGTCAAGTAACACATAAGAATTAGAGGAAAGCTAGCAACATCATATGGCGCACATAGAGGTAATTTAAGCAATTAGGAAACTCAAGCATGACGGAATACTTTGCACATAATGAACATAAGGACCTAAGAACCCTAGAGGCAAATTTCCCACAAATAAGTCCGAGCACACACTCGTCACCTCGCGTGCACGGACTACAATTAGCATAAAAGACTCAAACCCTAAGGGGAAGTCCCCCACACAAGGTTAGGCAATATACTTACCTCAATCCGGCCAATTCAATACTCAATTTAGCTTTTTCTTTACCAATTCATCAACGCTTGGCTCAATCTAGCCAAAAACAACTTGAATACATCAAACAATGCAAGAGAAACAATTCCAATGAACAAAATTATGATTCTTATACAATTTGAAAAAAGTCAACAAAAGTCAACCCCCCCCCCCGGGCCTGCGCCTCGGAACCCGACAAAATTTACAAAAACCGAACACCCATTCTGCTACGAGTTCACCCATACAAAAATTATCTAATTCCGATACCATTTGGTCATTCGAATTATCATTTTATATTTTTGAAAGATTTCACAATTTTCCCCAAATTTTCCTTTAGATTCTCATGAATTTGAAGTTAAATCTAAGATATAATCACAAAATATAGTTGGAAGTTGATTAGAGACACTTACCCAATGATTTGGAGAAGTTTGGGTCTTTGGAAAATCGCCTATGGAGGTTTAAGGTGTGAGAAAATTGAAAAATGGGTGAAAATCCCGTAAAAAATCTCACTTAACAGGCCTCAGATGTCGCATTTGCGACGTTGCGAACCCTTGCAAATTGCGAATAAGTCAGGGCTGGCAGAAGTCTCATTTGCGAGAAAAATTTCGCATTTGCGAACTGGGCATCGCAATTGCGATGAAAAAGTTCGCATTTGCGACCACACCGGAAACCAGCAATTTTTTCCAACACGAAAATGAGCATAACTTCCTCATATGATGTCCAAATTCGATGATTCTTTTTCCTATGGCTCCGTAATTTTGATACGGATCTAATGGTTCAATAAAAACTGAATTTCGATCTCATTTGCTCAATATGGTATCATTTTTGTTTGAAGAAACGACGATGAAGCATCCAAAAACGAGCGCACATAGCCTAAACCTATCTGAAACTCACCCAAGCCCTCGGGGCTCCAAACCAAACATGCGCGCAAGTCTAAAAGCATCATACTGACTTGCTCGTGCGATCAAATCATCAAAATAACATCAATAACTATGAATTTAACCTCAAAACTCATGATTTTCTAACTTTTCAACCGGACGTCCAAATCACGACAAATCAATTCCAATTCTCACCGAATTTCACAGATAGGACTTAAATATCATAACAAACTTGTAGCGGGCTCCGGAACCAAAATACGTGCCTGATACCAACGAGTTCAAATATTAGTTCATTTCTTTATTTCCTTTAAAAACCAGCACAACAATTTTCTTCAAAAATTATTTTCTAAGGCTAGGGACCTCGGAATTCAATTCCGGGCATACGCTCAAGTCCCATATTTTACCGCGGACCTCCTGGGATCGTCGGAACAAAGATCCGATCCGTTTACCAAAAATGTTGACCAAAGTCAACTAAAAACCAAATTTTAACTCTAGAAATTACTATATTTTTCATATTTGCACATAAAAGCTTTCCAGTTTCACTCCTAGACTGGGCACGCAAGTCAATACACATGAATGAAGCTGCTCGTGACCTCAAACTACCGAACCGGATGTAATTGCTCAAAACGACCAGTCGGATCGTTACATCCTCCTCCACTTAAACATACGTTCGTCCTCGAACGCGCCCGGAGTCGTTCCAAAGCCATCAAACCACTGCATGAGCTCCTCATGCGTACACCCGGGGGTGATCCCCCATCACCCAATCCCATGAAGGACTAACAATGCAACTTAACTGAAGGTCTCACCTTCTCCTCATTCCATAACCTTAGGACAGAACCCTAACCTCAATATCTGAGATTCATCATAGAACCCAAATCTCACATCATCACACTATATAAACCTGAACAAGCTGAATCGAGCCAAAATTTCAACCCAGAATACAATCACATGTTGTTCCACGCAGCCCAAATACTCGAAGAAATAACCTTTGACCACCATATCTTAGGGATGTCAATGGATATTCTAAAACCGACTAAATCGACCGAACCGTACCGCACCGAATTGATTTTTAGGCTTCTTTTAAAGAAACCGTAGGTTTTTATGTAAATTTATAACCGCACCGATAATTATGTAGGTTTTTTATTTTATAAAAATAAACCGAAAAAATACCGAACCATACCGAATAAATTTTACATGTGAAAAATATATTTATATAGTAAGTTTAAAATAATAATGCATTAAATTTTCTTTAGGCCTTGGAATTATCAAAGCTGTTACAAGCCAACAAGTAATTAAACTCAAAATACTAATTCCTAAAACTTATTATGCTACATCTACTTAAACAAATTTACTTCAAGTATCTTTGCGATACACAAAATATTCTAGCAATTATGAGTAGCAAACTACAGTGTACTGAATATGTTTCCTTTCATATAATCTAGATTTATCTTTTTGAATATTTAATCTTCTATAAACTTTATTCTTGAGTCCTAGCTTGGTTAATATCTTTCCACTCGTGTGATATATATTTTCTTTGCCTTTGCTTGGTTTCTTTTACACTGTTGTAGAATAGTTGATGGATCTATGCTCTAGCCATCTTTCAGTTTTTTCAATTTATCACATTTTAAACAGTCAAAATGTCTAGAGAGTTTTGTTACGTCCTATAAAAGAACATATGTTATTGCATTCTACTTCTACTGGTGAACTTTACATAATATTTTAAAAAAATACCGAAAATTAACCGAACCATACCGATACCGAAGAGAAACCGACATGATTTGGACGGTTTCGAAATGTCTAATTTTGGTTATGCATAATAGAATAACCGAAAAATTGGTATGGTACTAATTTTATAAAACAACCGGCCGAACCGAACCATTGACACCCCTACCATAGCTGCTCAAATAACATCCTGGATGCCGGCAATATACTTTGCATTGAATACAACCTTGTTCCGGACTTCCACGACACTGCCCATGATAAAAAAATATGCGGACACTCATAGCCGCCCATGATGTCAACAAGTCAAGAAATTCTCTCGTCCTCCAAGGGCCATTACCCAAATCTTAGCAGAAACACCTTCATACTTCCAAACACTCCTCACCCCCATTACCCTAGTACCAATCTCAGGTCTAAGAACCTCATCTCAGCCAATACAAGCAGCCCAACTAACAACTCATCACGGAACCACATGGATTCTCGTACCACACAACTCGTATACCAAACCAGCAATGACTCAATTATGAAGCACAAATAAAGGAAAGCAAAGTATAAGAATTATCTAACAAGTACAACATGTGTAACAACAAAAGTATAATTTTTCATCAAATCGTCCCCCAGAAGGAAAACACAACACCAAATAAACACAAGGAAATAATATCCCACATAACATCCGCTGCGGCGTGCAACCCGCTCCCAAATACTCATCAACTCAAAATGCTCGGGTTCACTGAACATATGAATACCGATATCAAGTACAATCCCACATAACATCTGCTGTGGCGTGCAGCTCGCTCCCAAATGCTCATCGAGCCAAAATGCTCAGGTTCATTGATCACATGAATACTGATATCAAGCACAACAGAGTGCACAAGTAAAACTGTGGGAACAATGAATAGAAGTAATAAAATAGGAGAGAAGCAAGCACATATAAGGTGCTATGAACAAATCAACATCACGAGAGCTATCTCGACCGCATCGCCATAAGGCCTGAATGAAATCACAACACGCGTGGGGGATAATCATACAACCTCACCACCTAGCACATCACGAAAGAGTAGCACATAACATAGGCTAAGGGCACAAATAATATCCATTCTGCCTGATAGCATAACCAAAATGGCAATCTCACAGGAGCACACAAACTTGACCTGATACAAAACATATATTCTCATTGAGCTTTCAAATAGTCCCAACCAAATCCTGATCCTTCCCAGTTAGATATTCAAAAAGATCCACAATAACTTATCGATAATACATGCTATTAAGTATTCCATTCTCAACATTTCTTCAAGATCCGCAAACAGGAAATAGTCCATTCATGAGGGCATCTAGCCCCAAACCTCAGGAATACCGAAATTTCCATACCTAACTCAACTACGCAAATCAAATGGTTGATATATCACTCACACCCTATTATTCTGCTGAAGCACCCATATAGCATTTCTGGCCGCGTAACAAAACATGAACCCCGAAAGCCTCAAAACCCAATAATCACCATGCTACTAACCACGCACTCGCAAACCAAAACTCAAGGTCCCCTCCAAAAATGCACACCCTTCACATATAATAGCCAACAAGGTCAACACTCTATTAATTTCAGATACCTATTCAGGAGAAAGTCACAATGTACCACATATTCCTTACGCCCATAGTAGACAGCCAACTCAAGCCTTTGTCGAACCGTAGAGACCCTTCCGAGATCCGCCCGCACGCAACTAAGCCATCAGGACTGCACCTCCCCAACTCGACCGAGTCACACAAACCGTCCAATACAAGAGTACTGCCACAGATGCCAGTAGAAATTTCCTATTCAAAGGACCAATTACTTTATCGCTATGCTGACCCAGTACCACAGAGCTGACCCATTTCTTTGGATAGTCGATATGCAATAATCCCAGTCAAAGTCCCAACATCATCCCATGCAAGATCTCAGACTTAGTCATATACAAATTCCGGGAACCTACCAATACCACATATACATATACCTCAGGCCAAAACTGACGTAAGTCTGACTATGCAATTCGAATGCCGCTGATGGACTCCTCCACTTGGCGTGAATCCATAGAAAACAACGTCTGATGATCCGCAGAACTAACCTTCACAGCTCGTACAACACAAATCACAAGGTACTCCAATACCGCTAACTATCCTCAATCAACACCCACCACGCTTCTGTTGCGCCTCCATATAAACAACTGAATAATCTCTCAATACCTCTGTATCTCCAGTCTGGATGACACGTTGAGAAAATGTCTGAGCATCCCTGACTCCCTTGTAGCCTGTCTGTAGCATCACGAACCACTAGTGCATAGCGGACACCGAGAGCGTAATATTACACACGAGTGGATGTAAAGGAACATAAGTTATATGTTTCGAGCTGAATCAATATCGCATGATAAGGAATGAAAGAATGTGAGATTATCCTAATAGTTCTGTAGCCTCTCGAAGATAAGTACAGACGTCTCCGTACCGATCCGCAAGACTCTAGTAAACCTGCTTATGACTCGTAGCACCTATGAAACTAGAGCTCTAATACCAACTTGTCACGATCCAAAATCCCTCCGAAGGGGTCGTGATGGCACATAGCCTCTAAACTAGGTAAGCCTAACATTAATTGAAATAACATTGACATTTACTAGCTTCAAATTAAATCGCTCTGAACAAAACACAATTTCCCAAAACCGGTGGTACAAGTCATAAACCTTTCTAAGAGTAGTTATACAAGAATAATACAACACTGTTCCAGAACGAGAAGGAACCAATGGAACGTAAATACAATCGAAGGTGACTCCGAGGCCTGCGAACGCAGCAGCAGGTTACCTTGAGTCTCCACCGCGACGATCCGCACAGCCACTATCGATAAATTCCTGGATCTGTACACAAAAATGTACAGAAGTGTAGTATGAGCACACCACGGCGGTGCCTAGTAAGTATCAAGACTAACCTCGGCGGAGTATTGACGAGGAACAGTCAAGACACCTACTGGTCAGACAGATTAAACAGGATATGATAACAAATATCAAGATAAAGGTAACGAAATAATATCAACAGCAGGGATAAATCAATCCACAAACAGTCGAAATACTAAAAGGAAACTCGGATGGAAACGAAAGATAACCAAATAAATCAACACAAACATAGCTGGAACACAGAGAAGTAGAATGAACTCAAGTAAGGAAGACAGTGTCAACTCAATCAATCATATCGTTTTTGGTGCACAACCCCAGCCATCTTAGAACTCGATGTCTCAAATCATAACCTCAACTTCCAAACCTTTAGCACACCCGGCACCTTGTGCCCACATATTTTGTCTCACTTTGTACAACAACGTTCTCATGTTACTCAGTACTTAGGACCCATATCTAATGCAATTAAGATGTTCCAAGAGTCTCATTTACATAACATAAAGTAAAGTACAACTTCTAAACCAATTAGGAACTCAGCAAGAAAAGATGAAGTTATTTTTAGAAATCATTTGAATAAAGAAAGTACCATTTTCAATTTAAAATACAACATCGAATGTATTATTACCTTTAACATGGGATTTAATAAATTAACTTAGTAGAAATTCCTTTTTAAGTAAATTACAACCTCAGTCGGTTTAAGGGAATTTAATTAGTAACTAATTGAATTAAAAATGTGATAATTTTGAAATTTGAAGTATTGAAATATGTATATATAAATACGGCGAGGTATTAAAAAAAATACTATGAAGTCCAACACAAAGGATCACAGCAGTAAAGGAACCTAAACAGTTAAAACACTTGAATTGATAACAATAAATAAACACGGAAAACAGAAAGTGCACGGCATCACCCTTTGTGCTTTATCTCTCGTGCTTTTACTCTCGTTCTCACCATAAGAACCAATATTCACTTTCATTCTTTCTTGTTGCGGCGTGCAACCCGATCCCAATCATATAATACTGTTGCGATGTGCAACCCGATCCAAATCATATAATGATGTTGCGGCGTGCAACCCGATCCAAATCATATAATGATGTTGTGGCGTGCAACCCGACCCAAATCATATAATGATGTTGCGGCGTTCCAACAATTAACTTCACAAAATGAATCCCAACTTGAGTGAACACTCAACAACGGTCAAATACCAAGGAATTACCATAAGCCTGGTCCAACATGAATAATCATCATGTCAAGCATGAATAGTACAAAATAAGGATCACGAAAAAAACCAAGAAGCACACTAACCTTAACAAAGCAACAAGACATAATAAGCACGTGATAATTACATCGGTAACCACAACAAATGGACATGTAACATATTTGCACGAAGTCATAGAGGAACTCACAATCAAGAAGTATCAAAACATAAGGAAGGCAATCACTTCAATTAAGTCAATTAGGGGTCAAGTAACACGTAAGAATTAGAGGAAAGTTAGCAACATCATATGGAGCATATAGAGGTAATTTAAGCAATTAGGAAACTCAAGCATGACGGAATACTTTGCACATAATGAACATAAGGACCTAAGAACCCTAGAGGAAGATTTCCCACAAATAAGTCCGAGCACACACTCGTCACCTTAGGTGCATGGACTACAATTAGCATAGAGGACTCAAACCCTAAGGGAAGTCCCCCACACAAGGTTAGACAAGATACTTACCTCAATCCGGCCAATTCAATACTCAGTTTAGCTTTTTCTTTACCAATTCATCAACACTCGGCTCAATCTAGCCAAAAATGACTTGAATACATCAAACAATGCAAGAGAAAACAATTCCAATGAACAAAATTATGATTCTTATACAATTTGCAAAAAGTCAACCCTCCCGGGCCCGCGCCTCGGAACCCGCAAAATTTACAAAAACCGAACAACCATTCCGCTACGAGTTCACCCATACAAAAATTATCTAATTCCGATACTATTTGATCATTCAAATCATCATTTTACATTTTTGAAAGATTTCACAATTTTCCCCAAATTTTCCTTTAGATTCTCTTTAATTTGATGGTAAATCTAAGATATAATCACAAAATATAGTTGGAAGTTGATTAGAGACACTTATCCAATAATTTTGAGAAGTTTGGGTCTTTGGAAAATCGCCTATGGAGGTTTAGGGTTTGAGAAAATTGAAAAATGCGTGAAAATCCCGTCAAAAATCTGACTTAACAGGCCTGAGATGTCGCATTTGCGACCCAGGGTTCGCAATTGCGAACCCTCGCCAATTGCGAACAAGGCAATGCTGGCAGAAGTCGCATTTGCGACAAGAAGTTCGCATTTGCAAACTGGGCATCGCAACTGCGATGAAAAAATTCGCATTTGCGTCAACACCAGAAATCATCAATTTTTCCCGACATAAAAATGAGCATAACTTCCTCATATGATGTCCAAATTCGATGATTCTTTTTCCTATGGCTCCGTAATTTCGATAGGGATCTAATGGTTCAATAAAAACTGAATTTGGATCTCATTTACTCAATGCGGTATCATTTTTGCTTGAAGAAACGACAGTGAGGTATCTAGAAACAAGCGCAACATAGCCTAAACCTATCCGAAACTCACCCAAGCCCTCGGGGCTCCAAACCAAACATGCACGCAAGTCTAAAAATATCATAAGAACTTGCTCGTGCGATCAAGTCATCAAAATAACATCAAAAACTATGAATTTAACCTCAAAACTCATGATTTTCTAACTTTTCAACCGGACGTCCAAATCACGTCAAATCAATTCCGATTCTCACCAAATTTCACAGATGGGACTTAAATATCATAACAAACTTGTACCGGGCTTCGGAACCAAAATACGGGCCCGATACCAATGAGTTCAAACATTAGTTCATTTCTTTATTTCCTTTAAAAACCAGCACAATAATTTTCTTCAAAAATTATTTTCTAAGGCTAGGGACCCCGGAATTCAATTCCGGGCATACGCCCAAGTCCCATATTTTACCGCGGACCTCTCGGGATCATTGGAACACAGATCCGGGTTCGTTTACCAAAAATGTTGACCAAAGTCAACTAAAAACCAAATTTTAACTCTAGAAATTTCTATATTTTTCATATTTTCACATAAAAGCTTTTCGGTTTCACGCCCGGACTACGCACGCAAGTCGATACACATAATATGAAGCTGCTCGTGACCTCAAACTACCAAACCGAATATAATTTCTCAAAACGACCAGTCGGGTCGTTACAGAATTATGTGAAAGACGTGTACATGAGGTGACGAGTGTGTACACATGCTTTTATGTGAAAATTGACCCGTTTAGACTCTTAGGTTACTTACAAGCATTCGATTGTAGTTGATATTACATGTTACCTCTTTCATTGTTGAAGTTCACTCTTATGCATTTACTTGTAGCTGATATTACATGTTACCTCTTTCATTGTAGAGTTATCCTTATGTATTTAGTCGTAGTTGTCATCACATGCTATCTTTTTTATTGTTGAGTTTATTTTATGCATTTAATTGAAGTTATTATCACATCTTCATTATTGATTTTAACCTCCCATTTCATTATGTTGTTGTTGAGACTCTTGTATACATTGTTGTTGAGTCGTGGGCTATGCGCTGTTATGATATTGATATTGTTCTTTTAGCAATATTGTGGTATATGGGCACGTGTGATACGAGTTGATTATTGTGTTGTGATGAAAAGCGCATGCGGCGGTATAAGGGTGGTGATATTGAAGCGCATGATGCGAGATAAGGGGGATTTATGCGCATGCTTGATAGTAAGAAAAATTACTTCATTTGAAGCACACGCGGTGAGATAAGGGGCTAAAGCGCGTGAAGCTATTTCGAAAAAAAATATTTTTAAAATAAATGCATGGCTCACGTGGCGATAAGGAAGATTGTAATTGTGACTTGTGAAATGTGAATATGAGGTATGGTACCTTGAGGTGATTCTTGTTGTACATTCTATGTGGGAACGCTTTGTTGTTTTGAATGGTTATTGTTTTTTCCTTAATTCATTTCACTTGTATTTCAATTGTCTTTGATTATTTGATGTTTTTACCATATGTTCGCTCTTTGTTGTCATTTATTGCTTTTACTTCCTAGTGTTAGATTATATTAATATTCTGCACATATTTCTATGTCTGGGTGTCTTGACTTGACCACGTCAATATTCCACTAAGGTTAGTCTTAATAATTATTGGGTACCGTTGTGGTGTACTCATACTCGCTTCTGCATATTTTTATGCAGATCCAGGTACTTCTGCTCGTGTCGAACACTAGTGAGTTGATTCAGACATCCAGAGACTTCAAGGTATACTTGCTTGAAACTCGCAGGCCTCGGAGTCACCTTATAGTGATCATATGCTACTGTTTTTTTTTTGTTTCCGAACAATATTGTAATAGAGATTCCTAGTATATTTCAGTAGAGTTTAAGACTCTATACTACCGATTTTGGGGTGTATTACTGTTTGATCATTTTGTCGGTGCTATAACACTTATCTGTTTATGCTTTTAAATTAATTGGATTTAACCTATTATTCTCATCATGTGTTAGGCTTAACTAGTCTTAGAGACTAGGTGCAATCACGATTCCTAAGGGGATTTTGTGGTCGTGACAAGTTGGTATTAGATCTCTAGGTTCATAGGTGCTACGAGTCATAAGAAAGTTTAGTAGATTCTTGCAGATTGGTACGGAGACTTCTCTACTTATCTTCAAGAGGCTACAGAACTATTAGGAAGTTTCACTTCTTTGATTCTGTTACACCCCAAGTTTTCGTACGTGAGTACATCGTAAGTCAATTGATATAAGCTCAGAAATGAGATCATCTTTGAAAGTTCACAAAGTAAGTTAATCAGGTTATTGTGGAGGTTACAAATATTTACGATCATGGATAACAAGTACCAAGAGGGTTGGAAGGCTTAGAAGCTAAACGAATTGAAGAAAATAAGTTTCATCGAAAGTTGGGAATGTTATCACATGTACTTTTGGGGTGAGACTAGGGTACTTAACATGATAAGAAGGTTATGTTATGAGTTATTTTAGTCGTATGGTAGTCATGTGTTACGTTGTGAAGTCAAGCGAGTTGTGGAATAAAAGTTGCCAAAGGTCATCACAAGTCACATTCATAATGTGCTGAAAATTAGGTCAAATGTAGCTGGGTTTTTTTTCCAAATATAACTAAAATTACGGGATGATCTAGCTACATAATTTAAGATCTACGAGTCTAGTTTCTAACACATTAAACCGTTTATCAATACGATATCAGAGTAGAGAGGTATTCGTATTTTCGCAAGACCGCGCAGGTAGCACCTACGGGACCCACTTGGTCGGTGGCCGACCCTCACCTATTCTTATCTCATTTTTGGGATAAGTTTTGCTCAGTTTTCTACCTCCTTCCATCCTCACACTCTCCAAACCCTCCCAAACAGTTCCCCCAAGGCTCCAAACAAATTTAAAAAAATACACCATAATCCAACATCAAAGTTAGCCAAAGGTGAAGAATAACCCCTCTATGGTGTTGTGATGTGAATAAGGATGATGGTGAGCTAAGTTAAGCTTAGGGATAGAATATTATCTACTTCCTAAGGTATGTTTAACATCTTTTTGATGGTTTTTAAGGTTAATTAATTGTTGGTTGTAGTGTTGGAGTAAAAGATTACAAGATAGCACTTGAAAGAGGAAGAGATGTTGTTATGGCTGGAAATTGGAGAAAATGTCTTGATTATGATATAGATTTTGTTGTTATGCATGTCTATATGCTTATCAGGTGAATTGATGAAAGAAACATATGAAACTTGAGATTGGAAGTGAAGATTAGCTTAAGTCACTTCTATGGTGTTGTATTGCCACTGAGGGATGTTGTAAGCTAAATATAACTTGGATTTTGACTTGAAGCTACTTTAGGAGGTATTTATATTGTGTTCTTGCATGTGCTTAAGGTTATCTTGATGTTGACTAAGTTAAATGGATGGACTAGACATGAACTAGTGAATAAAGTTGCTAATTAAGGATAGTTGGAGTTGTGGATTGTCTTCTTTATTATAGATATATGGTATAAGGCTGGAACCATTGATGAATGACTTCATTATCATGTTAATGATACTATTTAAGTTAAAGCAAGAAGTCTATAAGGGGTGATATGGGGTATGCAGGTTCCAATCGGAGCTTGTCGTTCTTCGTGAAGTAGCTGCGACTTATTGTTGTTATATGGTGCCTTGTTATTGACACTTATATGTTACTGGATTGATCTGGTTGTTGTTTTTGGTATATGGTATTGGAGGAGGCCCTTGTTACAAGGGAGATGCTGCCGAATTTACGTTAACGAACTACTAGCTTAAGTTACGGACTTAGCCTTTACTCAGCACTGATTTTGAATCTCCTTCTGCTATGGTAGATTAAGTTGAGTTGTTTAAAGAGTTGCTTGGAAGTTATTAAGGAATCATCGGGTTAAGGTATGTTAAGGCTATCCCTTATTTCCTTTTGGCATGATCCATATGATAAAAACGAAACGAGCAAACACGCAACTTTCACAAATAACTATATTCTTAGAAGTACTAGGGGTGCCTATGTTTATGATTCCCCATGTGTCCTATTATTATATCGTCTGTTCATGGGTCTCGTAAAATACGTAAGTTGATAAAGTTTATTTCATGATATTAACCGAAGGCATATTGATCTTATGACATCCCGAGAGATATTATCGACTTCCTTCCTTATGCATTGCATTCATTTATACATGTACATTGAAACATGACCATATGGTGTTATATACGCGTATATTATATGTATATGGGGTATGGGGAAAGGTTACGACATTATATATGCACCACCACCTAATCAGCTAGAATACGTTGATGATTTTGTCGTCCGAGGCCGATATGATATGATGGGATGCCCTTAGAGGCTTGAGGATGTTATGTACGCATATACCTATGCATGATATGACATTTATACGCATATACATGACACTATTAAGGTTTTATGATTCACCAAGCTATTCATACTTATAGTGTAACGACCCGGTCGGTCGTTTTGAGAGTTGTAGCCCTGTTTCCCCATTTACTGCTCATTTTGTGCTTTATAGCTGTTTTGTGACTTGCGGGGTTAGCCGGTTCAGGTCCGGAAGGATTTCGGAATGAATTGAGACACCTAGTCTCAAGGTTAAAAGCTTAAGTTGAGATGGTTGACGGGATGTTGACTTATGTGTAAACGACTCCGGAATGGAGTTTTGATGGTTCCGTTGGCTCCGTTGGGTGATTTTGGACTTAGGAGCGTGTCCGGATTGTGATTTGGAGGTCCGTAGTGGAATTAGGAATGAAATGGCGAAATGTGAAAATTTGACCGAGAGTGGACTTAATGGATGGGTTCGGATTGGAGTTCCGGGAGTTAGAGTAGGTCCGTGGTGTCATTTGTGACTTGTGTGCTTGGGGTCAATCGGACGTGATTTGATATGTTTCGGCGTCGTTTGTAGAAGTTGGAATTTCTTAGTTTTGATAGGCTTGAATCGGGGTGCGATTTGTGTTTTTGATGTTGTTTGAGGTGATTTGAGGGCTTGACTAAGTTCGTATCGTGTTTTAGGACTTGTTGGTATGTTTGGTTGAGGTCTCGGGGGCCTCGGGTTGATTTCGGATGGTTAACGGATCGAAAATGGGACGTAGTGCATTGCTAAAGCTGGGACTCTTCTGGTGCGATCGCAGCTACGAGGGATTGACCGCAGGTGCGACTGGGATTGTGCAGGTCCGGTGCTGGGCTGGCCTGGGGCAGGACGCAGGTGCAAAGGGTTAACCGCATTTGCGAGCAAGCTCCACAGATGCGGAGTGGAGAGGCATAGGCTGTTTCCACAGAAGCAGATCAGGGGCCGCAGAAGCGCTTTCGTGGGTGTGGAACCTGGAGCGCAGGTGCGGGCCCTGGGGACTTTGGTGATTTCCGCAGAAGCGGAGGATTATTCGCAGAAGCGAGATCGTAGATACGGTCAAGTGGAGCGCATGTGCTAGACCCCTGGGCAGAACATTTAAATTCAAGGGTCCACGATTTTGTTTCATTTGAAACATTTCAAGCTCGGGATTGGGCGATTTTTGGGAGGATTTTCGAGGGGTTTCTTGAGGTAAGTCACTTGTGCTCATTTTTAATCAATAATCTTGTTTCCCCATTGATCTTCCCACCTAGATTGTGTGGTTTTGAAGTGTAAATTGGGAGTTTGAGGCTAGAGATTTGGAGAGTTTGATTTGGAGATTTGAGTGATGATTTGGTGTCGGATTTTGGTAAATTTGGTATAGTTGGACTCGTGGTTGAATGGGCTTATTTTGTGATGTTCGGATTTCAAGACGTGGGCCCGGGGCTAACTTTTGAGTTGACTTTTTGACTTTTGATTAAGAGTTTAATAATTACTTATGGAATTGATTCCTTTAGCCTATGTTTATTGTATGAACTGTTTGTGTCTAGATTCGAGGCATACATGTTGATTGTCTCGAACTGTTTGTGTCTAGATTCGAGGCATACAGAGGCCGTTTTGCGAGGCAAGGGTGTATTGGAGTGGAGATTTTCATGACTTGAGGTAAGTAATAGTTCTAAATTTGGTTATGAGGGTATGAAATCCCGTGCTACGTGTATTATGATTGGTGTTGAGGTGACGCATATGCTAGGTGACGGGCGTGTGGGCGAGCACCGTAGGAATTGTGACTTGGCCCATTCCATGGAATTGTATAGATGAATAATATGTTGTTATCCGTAAATTCTTCATGTGATATAGAAATTGAGCTGCAAATTATGTTAGAGATCATGTTTAGGCTATATGTTGGTACTATGGGGACACTCAGAGGTCGTGTTACATGTTGACTTATCCGCTAAATTGCTGTTTTGTACTCAGTCACAATTTTACTTGCATATCATATCTTAGTCTCTATTGTTCTTTGTTGATACATCATATCATTTCTTTTTAGGCTGATTTACATGATTACTGAGAGCCCGAGAGACTGGAGAGGTTGATGACTGAGTGAGGCTGATGGACTGATTGTGAGGATATTTGTGGTATTGGGCTGCACGCCGCAGCATGTTTCACTGATTTATGCCAGGATTGGCTTGTTATAGCACTTGGGCTGAAGGACCCCCTTCGGAGTCTGTACACACCCCCGCGCATACCTACTGAGTGCGAGTGCCGAGTGCTGAGTGCTTAGCGATTGAGATGAATGAGTGACTGTGAATAATGAGTGATTGTGAGGTTTGAGTGAATGGAGGGCAGAGTGACTGCTGCTCTGAGAGGGTGCATTTGACTTTATTACTGTTGCACTTTAGCTGTCATATATCACCGTCTTGTAATTTCTGAGAGATATTATATTCTGTTACACTTGAACTTGACATGAATTAACTGCTTTGGCCTAAATTGTCGAACTTGAAAGCATGCCTACCTTCCTATGTTGAAATTATTGTAATTGAACTATAACTGTGAGGCTCGTCACTACTTCCAGTCCTTTATTTAGTCTTGTTACTTACTGAGATGGTTGTACTCGCACTACACCCTGCACTTCGTGTGCAAATCTAGTTGTTTTCGGACACGGTGAGTGTTGATTCATTTGCACAATTGATCGTTTGGAGATTTCAAGGTAGCTGCCCTGCGTTTCGCAGACCTTGTCTCTCCTTCCCTATCTTTCCGCTTTATGTATTTAGTTTCAGACTATTATAGACAATACTCCAAGATTTGTGATTTATAGACGCTTATGTACTCAATGACACCTCGATGTTGGGAATTTCTGTATTGGTTTTGACTTTCTATCCAATTTTTGAGAGTTTGATGAATTTAAACCTGTGTTGTTTTACTTTTCATTTAAAAGTGTTGAAATCATTTCGAAATATCGGCTTGCCTAGTACCATGTTAGGCGCAATCACGACAGGCTAAGTTTTGGGTCGTGATATACAGGTTGAGTCTTTTACTCCATTTTTCTTTCATGTCTTTTTAAACTGCTTTTCATGTCTTACATACTTGGTACTTTATTTGTATTAATGTTCCTTTTTCCTAGGGACGTGCGTTTCATGTCCGCAGGTCCCGATATACAGGTTGACCCTATTAGTAGGTTATTAGCTTAGCGGAAGGTGTTGGTGCACCCCACTTGCGAGATAAGGGGGATTTATGCGCGTGTTGCTAGTAAGAAAAATTACTTCATTTGCAGCACACGTGGCGGGCCTTAAAGCGTGTGAAGCTATTTCGGGTAAAATATTTTTAAAATAAATGCAAGGCTCATGGGGCGATATAAGGAAGATTGTGATTGCAACTTGTGAAATGTGAATATGAGGTATGGTACCTCGGGATGATTCTTGTTGTACATTCTACGTGGGAACGACTTGTTGTTTTGAACGACTATTGTTTTTTTCTTAATTCATTTCACTTGTATTTCAACTATATATGATTATTTTTTTTTACCATATGTTCACTCTTTATTGTCATTTATTGCTTTTACTTCCGTTGTTAGCCTTATAATAAAATTCTGCTTTATTATCATTTATTGCTTTTACTTCCCGTTGTTAGATTATATTAATATTCTGCACATGTTTCTATATCTAGTAAGTATGTTGACTTGACCTCGTCACTACTCCACCAAGGTTAGTCTTGATACTTACTGAGTACCGTTGTGGTGTACTCATACTATGCTTCTGCATATTTTTGTGCAGATCAGGTACTTCCGTGTCAGACGCTAGTGAGTTGATTCATATATCACAGAGACTTCAAGGTATACCTGCTTGACGCTCGCAGGCCTCGGAGTCACCTTCTAGTGATCATATGCTACTATTTCTTTTGTTTCCGAACATTATTGTAATAGAGATTCCTAGTGTATTTAAGTAGAGCTTAAGACTCTGTACTACCGATTTTGGGGTGTGTTACTGTTTGGTCATTTTGTCGATGCTATGTCACTTATCCGTTTACACTTTTTAGTTAATTGGATTCAATCTATTATTCTCATTATGTGCTAGGCTTATATAATATTAGAGACTAGGTGCAATCACAATTCCCAATGTGAGATTTTGGGGTCATGCCATTTATTGATTTTCAATTAAAGAGTTTTTTATTGGGCAAGTTAGGTAATATGGTTATGAGTTTTGCCAGTTAACACCAAATATAATATTAGGCCGAACCAATAACATATACTTCATCCGTTTCAATTTATGTGAACCTATTTGAGCGGACATGGAGTTTGAGAAAAATAGAGAATGACTTTTGAACTTGTGGTGTAAAACGAGACACATATATTTTGTGTAGCCATAAATCATTGCATAAGGTAAATTGTTTTAAATACGGAAAGTGGGCATTTTTTTTGGCACGGACTTGAAATGAAACAGATTCACATAAATTGAAACGAAGAGGGTAATTTTTGTCATTTTTAAGCATACTATTATATACTATACAATTTGTCATTTTTAAGCATACTATTATATACTATGCCTTTTGTCATTTTTAAGCATACTATTATATACTATACCTTTTGTCATTATTGTTCAACTGATATTAGTATTAATAGTTAATAGTAACACATAAGTTGGAATTATGTGTTTTATGGGGGGAAATTCAAAAATAGTCAGATTTACAAGTGGGCGTTCAAAAATAGCCCAGTTTTAAAAGTAATCGAAATTTAGCCACTTTTCATGTAAAGATAAATCTGAGCGAAAACACTGTTCAAAACCCGGAAAATATGCCAGTATATTATGCTGGAGTTCCAGCATAAATATACTTGAACTCCAGCATATTATACTGGAGTTCCAGCAAAGTATACCGGTCCAGTATAATATGCTGTAAGTTCATACACAAGTGCTCGAATCTCAAGTATATTATGCTGGAACTTTCCGTGTGTTGGAGTTCCAGCATAATATGCTGGAAGTTCATACAGAGGTGCACCGAACTCCAGTATATTATGCTGGATCGGTCTCTGTTGCAGCAAAATAATGGTTATTTTTCATTGACTTGGTAAACGCTGGCTATTTTTGAATGACAACTCCGAAAACTGGCTAGACCGTGTTATTTTTACTGTTTTATGTCAATAGCTCTCATAATTGCTGATATCCTCGGTTGTAATAGCAAAGTGACTGATATTCAGGAAATTACCAATGAGGCTAGCAGCAGCAGCAGCAGCAACAGCAATTAGGGCTCCCTCGTTATTTCCTCCCTACACTACTACTAGGAGTAGTACTTTGGCATATTTGCCGGTCTCTTCTGCTTCACCACCCACAACTACAAGGCTCCCCCCTACTTACATCTTCTCGCTTTCCATCACCCCCATCTCAGGTTTCTCTCTCTTTCTCTCTATTTGTTTATGTGTGCAAAAGTACTGCTTGATGGAGCCTTCAATATCAAAATTTATTTGCCAAGATTTTTGCAGAAATAGAATTCTGAGGGTAAAGCTGAGGCTTTTTTCATCTTTAGATGACAACTAAGTGACTGAAATGTGAAAGTAAAGGAAAATTATTGGATTGGTATGTATTTCTTGCAGAATTATAATCCAGATGTTAAAGTTGGGTTTTTTTTTTCTTGTTGCCTTTAGATGACAATTGAGGAAAATGATTAGATGGGTATTTTCGTACTTTTTTGTTCTATTTGTGAAACTACTGGAGAATGACAAGATGAGCATATCATATCTTTCATTCTGTTTGTTTTTCTTTGGATTTTGCTTAAATGAGTGTTTTTAAAATAGATTTTTTTTCATATAGTTTTGTCAGCTTTGGTATATCTGAGATGGATCATGTGTTTCGTGGTTGGTGCTAACTTTGCAGGGAGGAAGAAGTTATTGTTACGAGCTCAGAATCTCAATTGTGAAAGTGAGGAACAATTAATAGTGGATCAAATGGATTTGAAGAAAGAATTTCCTGAATTGAACAAGAATCTATACCCTTCTATAGAGCCATATAGTACTGGGTTTTTGAAAGTTTCAGACCTTCATACTATATACTGGGAGCAGTCAGGAAATCCTAATGGCCATGTGAGTTTTTTTCCCTATTTTCTCTTTCCACTCTCTTGTTATGTTGGCATTGGAACAGAATCTATTCATGCTTCTTGAACAATTCAAACTGATTTTCATGCCAGTGTCGAATAGAAATATTAAAAGAGAAAGCAATTACTTAAAAATCTGAGAATTGCTGTTAAATATACATAATGGATCTTTATTTATTTAAATCTTCCCTTGAAGATAAAGTGAGTTAAGAGCTAAGATGCCCTTTGTCTGTTATTGCTCGACTCAGTTTTTCTTTTTAGTCTGTTCAGTTACGTGGAGTCGTAGTTGTTGGCGTCTATTCTATTACCTTGATGGTTTGATCAATTGCCATAATTGAAACTTTTCTTCAAAAACATTCACTTTAATGTGAACAAATATTACTCTATGTTTTTGTTTCATTGTGACATTTTCGTTGCACAAAAGCCCACTTTATTCTCTTAGCTATTTTGGGACAAGCTTCTCAAACTTCATAAATCAACTCTAGAAGTCATTATATGCGATTACTTCCGCCTCTTCCTGAAAGTGCTCTATTGTTTCTCTGCTGCCCGATTTATCATGGGAAAAGGGCCAAATTTACCTCTTTACTTTCAAATGTTGTTTGTATTTAACCTTCGTTATACTATTTGGCCAAATTTACCCATACTGTTATACTATCTGGCCAAAATTTACCCCTATCGTTAGCAAACTTTTAAAAATAACCCCCAACCCTAAAGGCAACCCAAAATCTCCTTAAAATTACCCACAATCTTGTAATCCTTTTGTAGAGCTAGTACACTCTTGATGTCAATCAAATGAAATTCTTTTACTTGTCAAAATGAATCACATATTTCTTGGTGGATTTAATTTGACTCTATTTTTGATGATTCACATTCTTCTTCTTATCTTCCGTCCCTTTTATGACTTAGACAGATATACCAAACTTACCTAAGCAACAGCAGCGAAGGAAACCTTAGTAGGCAGATCTCAAGATGAAGAGAGTAAAACTAACCCAGAAACTTCTGATCTTGATCTTACGATTGCAGTCAGGAAAGGGGAAAAAGAGCCTGTACCTAACTCCCTGATAGCACCAAGAGGGTGCTAACTCTATAGAGGGGTTACAAGATTGTGAGTAAATTTTAGGAGATTGTGGATTGCATTTAGGGTTGGGGTAAGTTTTAAAAGTTTGCTAACATTAGGGGTAAATTTGGCCGGATAGTATAATAGTGGGGGTAAATTCGGCTGGATAGCATAACGAAGGTTAAATGTTGATATTATCCCAAAGTAAAGGGGTAATTTGACCCTTTTCCCTTGTATCAAACTCAAATCGTGTTATAATGAAGGACTTTTTTTTGGAATACAAGATCTACTTTGGGAAGGGGACACTGATTTTACTACTTCTAGAAAGGAAAATGGGGCAGATAAGGGGCTTAGAAAAGTTGCTGAAATGAAGATCTATTTGTTACCTCTAGGAGGGTAGTGTTGAATTTTATCAAGTATGGCCCCTTCCATTTTCTGTTCTTTGGTAATTTATCCTTTTTTTATTTCTTCTGAAATCCAGGCTTGATTGGTAATAAACGTTAATTAGGCATCCTGAGTCGGAAAATTAAACAAGTTTGAGTTTTACAACATTTTTGGAAAGATCCAAGTATTCCTAGTACGTGGCCATTTAAAGTTCTAAGTTTGCTTGTCTACCTTACGATAACCTTATTGCAAAGGCAGTATCAGATTTCAACCTTACATGTGTTCCACTTTCTCAGAGGAGTCCTAGCTCTCTTTTCCTTACTAGGAGAAATTGTGGAAGGTGAGGGAGCAAGCATATGAAGAGTGCATTTTGCTTGTGACTCCATAAGTGATTGATCAATTTCCCTCTTTTTGGTGGACAACATTATTTTATTGGAAAGTGATATATATATATGCCTATTCCAAGGTAGGCCACATGTTCTCATGTTCCTACTCTCTGATGTCTTCACATGATGCAGAAGTAGAGTTGTTCTGTCCAATTTTATTAAAGCCATCGCTTCGACAATTAAAGCGATGAAGTGATGCAAAGTGAGGGGTCATCGCTTCATGGGTGAAGCCATTCATGCATGCTCTCGCAAAGGATCTGACGAGAAACAATCGATTCTTTGATTCTCATCTTTGAGGAGTTGGATTGATATCGGCTTTATTGTACATTGGATGTTGAAATTAGTTTAAAATTGATTATTATAGTACTAAATTCATATTGTATGGTACTCTTTTTATTTTCCTAAATTGTGCACTTCACTTGTCGGTTCACTTCAAGCCCCAATGACCTTGTTGCTTTTTTACGCTTTTTGGAGTTTGAAATAATGGTTCTGTCACTGGATTGTTGAAATAATTGTTGCAGACCCCACTAGTGGGATTCTGGGTTGTTGTTGCTGGTTCTGTCATTGCCCAAGAAGGTGAAATCTGCTTTTAGCAATGATGTGTTGGTGTATATAGTCATTTTGAAAATTAGTTCCATATTTGCAGCCAGTAGTTTTTCTCCATGGAGGCCCTGGAGGTGGGACTTCACCAAATAACAGGAGGTTCTTTGATCCTGGCTTCTACCGAATCATTTTGTTAGATCAGGTAGATACTCTTATTTAAGTGCTAGTCCATGCACTTTGTGCTTTTTCTAATGAAGACATTGCTATTTTCCAGAGAGGTGCAGGTAAAAGCAAGCCTCATGCTTGCTTGGAGGAGAATACAACATGGGATCTTGTTGGGGATATTGAAAGATTAAGAGAGCACTTAGAGATTCCAGAATGGCAGGTGCAAATAAGCTCTCCATTTGTGACTGCTTGGTGGATGGTACTTCATAAGCCTCTCATAAGCGTGATTTTTGTGCAGGTATTTGGTGGCTCATGGGGAAGCACTCTCGCTCTTGCATACAGCATATCACATCCTGACAAGGTTTAATACATGATTAATTATTCTTTAAGTTCAGGTTTTTAGAACTTATTAGGGGGAAATGATAGATTCTGTTTTCAAAATCATGTTAAATCGATGTTATTGCTAAATATTTTTAATTACCTTTCTGTTAAGGTTACTGGTATCATTCTCAGAGGAATATTTTTGTTGCGGAAGAAAGAAATTGATTGGTTTTATGAGGGTGGAGCTGCTGCAATATTCCCTGATGGTAAGCTTCTGAATATCATGCGTTCATTTGATTGAGTACATAATGGCTGAGGAAAAATCAACTAACTGTAACTAGTGAGCAGCTGTATCGAGATGTTCTAGAATCTGTAAACTATTTCATCCGATGCTTGAATGTATTAGTTTTGTTGTGGATGAGCTTGAAGTATGTGTAGGGTATAAATGTACGCTAATTTGGCATGGGAGTTCCTATGTGATTTTTCCAGATGAAGATAAGGAACAACTTTTCCATCCACTTGTGGATCTTTGAAAACTCACTTCTAAGCCAATGTTTTAAGTAGTTCTTTATCTCTAGTCCATGAATGAAATGCATTCTCCAGAGTGTATTTCTAATTTTGTGAACTCTGACGAACTTGTGATAGGTCTATGTGAGTCACTCCTTTTAATGAATCTTTTCAAATTTTAACTAAGTAGTTGTCTTACTAAAGCTGCTTACAAGCACATTGTATTAAGTAGTAATTGCTTACTCAAAGCTGGGAAATTGTCAAGTGTCTAGATCTAATCATCATTAAGGTGTTGTTTTCATTTGGGATGACGTTTATAGGTCTGATCATCATTAAGGTGTTGTTTTCATTTGGGATGATGTATAAGGGGACTGAAGATGTAGCTTTGGAAGTTAATGCCTCTTTATTTTGTGATCTGTTGCAGCTTGGGAGCCATTCAGAGATCTGATTCCAGAGAATGAAAGGAAGTGTTTTCTTGAGGCCTACCACAAGAGATTAAATTCCGATGACCTAGAAACACAGGTAAGAAGATGCTGTTTCGTTGTGTACGGCCTCTTTCTTTACCATTCCGGATTTTGAATTATGTTTTAGCAATTCCTCTCATGCACTTGGGAACTTCTATGTCACTACCTCAATTTCCCTCCGTAGGATGTCGTGACGGCACCTGGTCTCTACAACTAGGTAAGCCTAACACTTACTGAATTAATTGATAGAAATTAACCAATATAACTAATAAGTAGAAACCAGATATTTCTAAATGAAACCAAGATTTCCAACATGAAATAATATCCCAAAATCGGTAGTACAAGTCATAAGCTCTACTGAGTTTGCTAGAAAATTCCTAATTACAACTGTTCTGGAATAGCAATAAACAGTACAAGGTAAAATTTCAGAAGGTGACTCCGAGGCCTGTGAACGCAACAACAGGTTTACCTTGAGTCTCCACAGCAATGCTCGACCAGCTAGCTAATGATCAACAACATCCGAGGTACCTGGAGCTGCACAAAAATGTGCAGAAAGTGTAGCATGAGTACACCACAGCGGTAACCGGTAAGTATCATGACTAAACTTAGTGGATTAATGACGAGAGACAGTCGAGATACCTACTGGACTAAACAACCCGAACAAGTATAAATGTGGACTTTCAGGGTACAATATCAATATAGAGCTAAGCATGATAACAATAACAAAACAATGCTTGTAATAGGAAACTAAGAGCAACAATAAGCAACATGGAACAAACATGCAACAACGCTATAGAGTAAGCTGAACACAGTTTAAGTCCGACGAAACCAAATATAGGAAAACAAGTAACAACTCAATAAGAACAACCGTTTCCACACCAGATTTATTCAAGAATTTCCACGAGGTACCAAACCTCATAATCACAAATCACGGGTCCCGATTCATGAACCCTAATCACTTGGCATTTTGTGCCCACATTACAATTCATGACCGTACGGACGACTCACGTGTCAAGAGAGTGACAATATCTAATATCCGCACGGACCACTCATGTGCCAACAATAACAATGACTCATGACCGCACGGACAGCTCACGTGCCAATAGAACAACTCTCCCACAGCAGGCAAGTAAACGAGAGTACATGTAAATGGTCAATAACATCAGGATTCATCTTCTTAAACTGATATGGGTGATTAATTACGCGTATGCTTGTGCCATTGTTCTATCACAATTCAAGTCAACAAGTAAGAGTAGAGACAATGAATGGCACATAAGAAACGATCACCACAAAATGTACAAGGTATAACTCACACAAGGTAGGCACGCCACTACACAATTATCAACAACAACAATGCACCCAGACCATCACAAGTCATCACAAATCATTCCCCGACATAACCCACCTTGTCTCGCCACGTGCGCAATAATAAAGTAAATGCTCATCTTGTCTCGCCGCATGCGCATAATAATATTCCAACCTTGTCTCGCCACATGCGCAAACCCACATATATAGCCCCCCTTGTCACGCCGCATGTGCAAATATCAATAATAAATAGCAGCACGGACAACTCACGTGCGAACACCCCGACAATCCTCTCAACAATACCACGTGTGCCAAAAATAACAACATAATAATATGACTTTCACAACATGTGTCCATATGCCACAACATTTCCTCAAAACAATTTCAATACCACAATCACGCATAGCCCTCGACTCAACAACACTAAGTACAACAACAACAACAATAATAACACGAGAATACGACAAGTAAATCAACACAAGAACTTTAAAACACAAAGAAACAGAAAAACGAGCTCACAAAGAAAGACACAACAGGGAAGTACAATTCGACGATAAGAGAGATATCATGAATCAATGATTCCAAATAAGGATAAATCAACAAAGAAAATGGATAATAAAACTTCATTTAAGGTTGAGCAATTACGGAAGAGATAACAACAAATTCAATTAAGGATAAGCAATTACAGAAAAGATAATAATAACTTCAATTAAGGATAAGCTGTTACGGAAAAGATAATAATAACTTCAAGTAAGGATAAGCAATTTCGGAAAAGATAGCATGAGAATAAAAAAGGCAACAACTTCAACTAAGGCACATAAGAGTTCAATTGGAAACAAGGGTAAAACATGAATCAATTAATTCCAAATAAGACACGTAAGGGTAAATTTAATAAATGGAGGATTTAACATGATAAAACAACTTCATATCTAATGAACATAAGAACCTAAGGGCTCTAAGCGGTCAAATTTCCACAATTAAGCCCGAGTACGTACTCGTCACCTCGCGTACACGGCCTTCACATGACACAATTAGCACAAATGACTCAAATCCTAAGGGGTAGTTCCCCTATACGAAGTTAGGCAAGATACTTACCTCAAAGAAGCTAGACCGATACTCTAAAATGATCTTCTCGAGTGAAACAACCTTCGAACGGCTCAAATCTAGCCAAAATAACTTCAAATCATAAATAAAACTCATAGGAAACAATTCCAGATAATAAAGCTTCAATTTTTAATTAAAATTAGAAAGTGAACCCCGGATCCGCACCTCGAAACCTAACAAAAATCACAAAATCCGAACACCCATTCCGATACGAGTCCAACCATACAAAACTTATCAAATTCTGATATCGAATCGCCCTTCAAATCCTCATTTTACATTTTGAAAGATTTTTACAAAATTTCCCATTCTCTTTCATTCAGTTCACTAATTTAATGATAAAAATAAATATCGAATCATGAAATTAAATCAAATCCGGGTAGAGAACACTTACCCCAAACCAACACGCGAAGAGACTTTCAAAAATCGCCCAAATCTGAAGTCTACAACTCAAAATATGATAAAAATGGCTAACCCTCGAAATAGAGTACTTTTATATTCTGCCCAGATATAACACATTGCGATCACAGAAATACACACGCGATCGCGAAGAAGAAACAATGACGGCCCCAAAAATGCACTACGCGATCGCGAAAGAAGAAACGCGAAAGCGACTTACAACCAAGTCAAGCATCGCGAACGCGGAAACAGCTATGTGAACGCGAAGAAGAGCCATGCCCAGTTCCCACAACACATCGCGATCGCGACAGAACTCGTGATCGCATAGAGTACCCGAAGCATAAAAAAACCAGCAACTCTAAAACATGACGAAATGGCTCGAAGCCCATCCGAAACACACCCGGGACCCCCGGGACCCTGTCCGAACATACCAACAAGTTCCATAGCATAACGCGGACCTGCTCGAGGCCTCAAATCGCATCGAACAACATCAAACTATGAATCGCAACTCGAATCGAACTTAATGAACTTATGAACTTTCAACTTCTACAACTCGCGCCGAATCATATCAAAGCAACCCGGAATGGTGTCAAATTTTGCATGCAAGTTCCAAATGACATAAAGGAGCTAATCCAACCCTCGGAATCGCAATCCAAGCCCGATATCAACAAAGTCAACTCCCGGTCAAACCTCTTAACCATCCAAAACTTCAACTTTTCAATTTTCGCCACAATGCTTCAAATTATCCTACGGACCTCCAACTCCATATCCGGACGCACGCCTAAGTCCAAAATCACCATACGAAGCTATTGGAACCATCAAAACGCCATTTCGGAGTCGTTTACACAAAAATCAAACTCCGGTCAACTCTTACTGCTTAAACTTCTAAAACCGAGAACCGAACTCGACACACACACGCAAGTCATAACACATAATACGAAGCTGTTCAAGACCTTAAGCCGCCGAACGGGACGCTAATTCTCAAAACGACTGGTCGGGTCATTACATTCTAGGTATTTAAAAGTTTCCTGTCTTTTTAAGGTAGACAAAAAAGTAAATAAATAAAAATAAAAATGATGCAACTGTCTTCTTATTTCCATGTGATATCCTTTGATGTTTCACTTTTGCCTATTGGTGAAATACAACATACATATCCCCTGAGATCAGAAACTTTTGAATAAATGCAGGTGTTTTTTTTTCTCTGTATAACTTGATTTAA
Organism: Nicotiana attenuata; assembly: GCF_001879085.1. Lineage (NCBI taxonomy): Eukaryota > Viridiplantae > Streptophyta > Magnoliopsida > Solanales > Solanaceae > Nicotiana > Nicotiana attenuata. The sequence goes on along the minus strand of NC_031991.1, from coordinate 16,235,590 downwards.
TTTTTAATAGTCAACAATGGTGGACGCTCTTTTTGTTCATGTGTTAGTGGCTTACGGGTAATGTTATTGAGATAGAAAAGTTTGAAGTATTCATGATACTTACTGCACATAAACCACTATATTCTCTTAACTAAAGAAGTCAAGAAATAAGTTATGCATGGATTAGTAATGGGAAAAAATGACCTCTCTTGGGAGATGTGTAACCTTTCCCAATTCTCTCCCTAACCATCTTTTCCGATAGTTTTCGTTTCGGCGATCATTGCTTTTCGATTATCCAGTTTTTAATCTTTATCTTATCCTCTATTCTTTCTTCATCAGTGATTCTCAATCAATTTATTTCTTTCCTTTTTGTTTCTGACTCTATCCTATCTCCTTGATTTTTGTTGATTGAACACTTTTGACTGAGTAACTTAAGCCTACTTTACGGCGACGAGAAAAGTGAAGGTGGCCAGTTAACAAATTAAATGGTAGAGCTTGCTTTTTCATGTCCGGCAACAAATCTTTTGAAGAGTAGAACTCAGTGATAGTTGGTATGAAATCGTAGAAAGGAGAAAGTTTCTTATGAACAAAGTTACTTTTGACAGGCTTAACGTCCTGGGCTTATGCAAATGCATGGAATGGGCAACCGAGGGACAGGGTAACATATGTAGAAGCTGGGATTATCAGAGTCAATTATATTCATATCGTATTTTCCAGAATTTAACAGGACGGGCAGATTCATCAGAGTCGTGGCAGTGAAAGGCAGCAGTAAAGTATCCATCATAATTCTTGAAATCAGTGAGAATGTTGGGTGGTCTGATTTTGCAGACAAGATCAAGAGATTTGTTCTGGAGAAGGAGAAGACGAGGTATGAACCACTAAATTCTAAAAGTGGAGAAAGTTTTATTCAGGTAGTGCAGATGGAACAATGGCCTAAAGATGAAATCAAAGTGATGAACGATGATTCCTTGGAACCAAACCAGTTTCGGATTGAAACTAGTTCGTTAAGGAGCAGGGCGGATTATCATCGAAAGTGTGTTGGGCTCCCTAAGTTATTACCCTCATAAGTTTCCAAGTTGCAAAGAGTTACAAGTTAAGGCAAACAAAAAGTGGAAGATTCCGGCAGGGGTGGTAGTTAAGGAGCTGAATGACGAATACTTCCTTTTTGAATTCCCTTCGAGAGTGGAAGCAAGAGAGAATCAAAATGGGAAAATGGAAGTTTGAAAATCAGGAATTATTTCCTGGATTGGGGGTCCCTTATTTTAACTTGTAATCACAAAAACTCTAAACCTGAAAAGCTTTGGATCAAGTTTATAGGTCTTCCGTCTCACTTATTGTCAGAGAATATCTGCAAAATGGTTGGTAACCGGTATGGAGGCTTTCTTGGTATTGATGAAGACACAAAAAATAGAAGTCATTTGAGATGGGCGAGGATATGTGTAAAAAACTCTGACACATCTTTTCTGGTAATAGTACATCTTTTCTGGTAATAGTAGAACTAATCGAAGAGAACTTATCTTCAAAGTACCTCTATGGGTAGAATCTATTTCTTGGTTGGAGGAAATTGGATGGAAAAGTGAATGAGAAGGTGACCGAAAAAAGAGGATGATCATAAGAGAGTATCTCAGAACTCTAGGCGTCGCATTAATGAGAGACAGTCGGCGCCTCGAGTTCCAAGACAACAGAAGTACATGGAACGAAGACACATGCCACGAGTTTTTAAAAACTTAAAATTGCGTTTGGGGATGGGACACGCGTCGGTTAAAGGAAAGGATCAGGCGTCCTTTAATGAATCTGGGTTCTTTAATAACTCGAACGCAAACAAGACGGGTAAATATACTGGGATGAAGGGCACTAATAATCCAAAACAGAAGGCAGGCCAAAAAGAGAGTTTTAATCGGAGAAAGATGGGCCAGAAAGTTCGTTATAGAGTAAAAGTGGTCGATCCATATATCTAGAAGTCTTCTTTTACTGCTGGAGATCTAGAATTATCCAACTCTTTTCGATCCTTTAGCTGTTGAAGTTGAGGCGATAAAAGCGAAAACCTTTTCTTTGGAGGAGAAGGACATGGAAGATATACAGCAACAAGAAAACCAAATGAGAGATTTTGGGCAGTTGAAGTGGTAAGAAACACAAAGAGGGAAGATGAGAAGAATTGGAGAATCTTCTACGTGAGGAAGATAACCCAAGCATGAATGGAGAGGGTGTGGAGAATCCGATGAATAACTATTCCAATAGTGAAAAAGAAGATGAATAATTACTGTTTAACTATGAAGAGAGACTAGAAGTTGAAGAAAGACTAGAAGTTGATGAAGCCTAGGATATTTTGATGCTTTCATGGTATGAGAATCAAGCGCTCAATATCGAGCAGAAGTTAATTCACTCGCAAGCTTCAGTTTGGGTAGAAAGAAACATGACAAAAATTAGCAAGCAGTTGGGGATAAAGACAGAAGATATTGGGGAACAGCTTATGGAGTTACTTATGCGGATTGATAGTGAAAGATCCGAAAACTCTTCTACATCTGGTTCACCGAGTACTGTTTCTCCAAGCAAAAAATGTGAGAGAATTGAAATTACTGGAGTTTAGGATATGCTTCGGAGGTGATGCAAGTAAATGGGGTAGAGGCAAGGGAAGGAGAGCATTGCAGCTGATCAATGAAGTTGAAAATTATTATGTTGGAATGTGAGGGGTGTTAACAAGGCAGACAAAAGGGAGTTGGTTAAATTAGTTTTATGTAAATGGAAGGCTGGCACACTTAACAGAAACAAAAATGAAAGAGATAAATTTAGATTGTATCATCAGACAGCTTGGGTGGTTTTAGTGGACTGAGTGAGTTGAATTGGAAGCTCAGGGTGGTAGTGGTGGGATTATTATATTCTAGGATAAAAGAAGATGGAATTGTTTGGAGAAAATTATGGGTCAACATTCAGCTACGATCTTGCTAGAAGAAGAAAATTCTGGACATCAACATGCTTTCACTAGAGTTTATGGTCCTTGTGATGGAAAAGAAAGAAAAGGTTTATGGAAGGAACTTGCAGCAATCAACGGAATTATGTCACAACCATGGGCAGTGTGGGGAGATTTTAATGTATTTAGGTTTGAAGAGGAGAAGAGGGGAAGAGCCAAGAATACAAGAGCTATGTGAGAGTTATCAAAATTTATACATGAACTATCTTTGATTGATCTTCCATTTCATGGAGGCTCTTATACTTGGTTTAGGGGGAGAAATAGTCAAACTGCATCCAGCATAGATAGTTTTTTTTTTATCAGAAGATTGGGATGAACAATTTAAATTCTTGAAATAGAGGGTTCTTCATAGAACTACTTCAGATCATTGCGCAATCCTATTAGAATGTGGAGACTGCAGCATAGGAAAAATGTACTTTAAGTTTGAAAATATGTGGTTGGAGCATAAAGGTTTCTTAGAACTAATTGACAATTGGTGGAAATCCTATGATCTACAAGGTGATCCCGATGTTGTTCTTCCAAAGAAACTTATACATTTGAAAGGTGATTTAAATTAGGGAATAAAGAGGTTTTTGGTAAGCTGGAGGACAGGAAGAGTACAACCTTGGCCAGGCGGGAAGAAAATGACCATGGTATGGTATTTAATCAGGATGAAGAACATTTAGAATTTGAAAGAAACTCTATCATGATGGAGCCGGAGGAGTGGCAAAAGTTGAGGAGATCTCATGGAGACAAAAGTCCAGATGCATTTGGCTTGAGCAGGGGCATAGAAACACAAAGAATTTTCATAGGCGAGCCGATGCCAATAAGAGATTCAATTAATGGAGAGTTGGTGGATGATAACATAATCAAAATACATATTTAGGATTTCTATGAGAAGTTGTTTAGTGAAACTGAAGACTGGAGGCCAAGTTGGGAAGATGATAATTTGATTGACACTTTCTGATGAGGATAAGGAATGGCTGCAGAGACCTTTCTCCATGGAAGAGTTCGAAAATATTATTAAGTCATTCAGAAGTGATAAGGCACCAGGTTCTGATGGCTTCAACCTTTATTTTTTCCAAAAATTCTAGAATACAGTTAAGGATGATGTGCGGCAATGGAGGCATTTTATAAAAAAGGTTCCTTTGTCAGGAGTATGAATTCTACTTTCACTGCATTGATCCCCAAGAAAAAAAGAGCTGCAGAGGTGAAAAATTTCAAACCTATAAGTCTAATGGGAAGTGTTTATTGGATCATTGCAAAGTTGCTGGCAGAAAGACTTAAAGTAGCAATTGATAAATTAGTATCAAATAGTCAGAATGTATTTATCAAGGGTAGACAAATAATTGATGCTGCTACGGTTGCCAATGAGAATGAAGAAAAGAGGTGTTGCTTGCAAACTGGATCTTGAGAAAGTTCATGATCATGTGAATTGGTCTTGTCTGCTGAGTATTCTAAAGCAAATGAATTTTTGTGACAGATGGATTAAGTGGATCAAGTACTGTATATCTGCTGTCAGTTTTTTGTATTAATGAATGGAAATCCCCAGGATTGTTTTAGATCTCAAAGGAGTTTGAGACAAGGGGATCCTCTATCTCCATATTGTTTACTCTAGTGATGAAAGTTCTTAGTAGGATATTAATAAAGGTAGAGAAGTTGGGTTGGATTAAGGCAATGCACTTTGGCAGAACCGATGATAATAGAGTCATAATTTCTCACATCTTATGTGCTGATGACACCCTCCTTTTTTGTGAAGCAGAGAAAGAGCAAATACTATACCTCAAAGGAGTTCTGGTAATTTTTGAAGTAGTCATTGGATTAAGAAATAATATGGCCAAAAGTAGCATATTTAGCATTGATGCTATTTTGGGTTGTAAGGTTGAGAAATTTCCAACAATATATCTAGGGGCTTCCTCCGGGTGCAAAGAAAAATGATAAGAATATTTGGCAACGGGTCTTGGATAGATGTGCTAATAAGTTGGTTCCCTCGAAGAAACAATATTTTATCTACGGGAGGCAGACTTACATTAATAAGTAGTGTGTTAGATGCAATGCCAACCTACTTGCCTGCTGCAATCGAGAAAAAGAGAAAAAGATCAATACCATGAGAAATAAGTTTCTATGGGATGACAATGCTACTAAAAAAGAAGATGCATTTAGTCAAATGGCAAGTGCTGTTGAACGATTAAGAAGGGGGTGGCTTGGGTATAAGAACTTTGAAAGTTCACAATAAGAGCCTGCTTTTCAAATGGTTATGGAGATACACGCATGACGGGGATTATGTATCGAAGAAGCTGATCAATGCTGTTTATGGTAACAAGATCGAGTGGAGACCTTCCTCTTTACGCTCGAATGCAAAAGGAGGCATCTGTAAGTGTATTTGTAAGTGTATTAGTACACTTTGGGAAGAATTTTGGAAATTTACTAAATTGGAAGTTGGGAATGGGCAAAGAATTAAATTTTGGACAGATTTATGGATAGGGGAAGATGCTTGAAATCTAAGTATCCTATTCTATTCAATCACTCCGTTAATAAGGATGGTATGATTGGTGTCTTTTTGAGGTGAGTGATCTCCCTCGCAACACAAGGGTTTCGTTTTTATCAAAGAGGTCGAGTTTTCTCTCTTGGTGGCCGTCCGAAATACAAACTTCTTCTAGTTCCGTCGAGCTAGATTTGGTTTCCCGCGAGACAAATTATTTTTTAGCAATTTTATTTAGATTTCCTTCTAATTGGGCAGAAAATATGGAGATATTCAAGGAGACGGTTTATGGAGAAATCTTGTCTTTGGATGAAATTCAGCTTCTCCATCGTCTCCTAGCCAAACTTGACTCCGCCAATGTTGCCATATCCAATTATGTGCAATCAGGTACTGCCTTTGCTTCTCACCTTAATTCTTGGATTGTTGATTCTGGTGCAATAGACACATGACAAGCTCTTCTAAAGGCATTCAAAACTATTCTCCATGTCTCAAAGGAGGTAATGTTAAAATAGCCAATGGTTTTTTAACACCTATCTCTGGTACATGTTCTGTCGTTTGTACTCCTAATATTAAACTATCATCCGTGCTTCATGTCCCCGAGTTCCCTGTCAATCTTTTATCTCTTAGTGCCATCACCATAACTCTAAACTGTAAATTCGAGTTCTTTCCCAATCATTGTATTTTTGAGGATCTTCAAACAGGAAAAAAGATTGGCAGTGGTAGATTGTATGATGACTTGTATATATTAGATGGAATTCAGAACTCTGGTCAAGCCTTTTTTTGGGGAAAGTAAGGATGTCAACCAAGAAATAATACAAGCATAGACGGTTAAGACACTCATCATTATTTGTTTTGAAGAAGTTATATCCCGATTTGTTTTCAAGGACTCGATTTGAATCTTTGTTTTGTGATGCGTGTGATATGCCAAGCATACTAAAAACTCTTATCCTATGAGTGATAATAGAAGCACAACTCCGTTTATGACTATTCATTGCTGCACTAGGATGACTTGGGTATATTTGTTAAAGGCCAAAAAAGTTAAGTTTTCTCTTGTTTTCAGTCATTTCATAAGATCATTTGTCTTAGTTTGATGCCAAAATAAAAATTTTGAGAACTGACAACGACAACAAATACATGGATAAAAGATTTGGTTCTTATTTGGAGTCCAATGGGATAGTCGTCAGACTAGTTGTCCTTACTCTAGTGCACAAAATGGGGTCGCTGAAAGAAAAAATAGGCATATGTTAGAAGTAGCAAGATCTCTTATGTTCACCGTGCATTTACCAAAACCTTACTGGGAGATGCTATTCTAGCGGCTGCCTATCTTATCAACATAATGCCACCTATAAACCCCTCAAGTTTCAAAGTCCTCTGGAAGCTTTAAAGGGTAAGAATGAATATATTGTTCTTCCAAAGGTGTTTGGGTGTGTTCGCTTTGTTCACACTAGTAATTCTGGGAAACTTGATCCTAGAGCTATAAAGTATGTTTTCATTGGGTATTCCTCGACACAGCAAGGTTACAAATGTTATCATTCTCCCCCTAGGAGATCTTTTGTTATCATGGATGTTACTTTTCGAGAATCTAATCCCTATTTCAGTATTACCTCATCACCTCTTTCGGGGATATCGGTAAGGAGGAAGAGGTGATTCTACCTAGTTCTGTTACTGGACGTCTTGATGACATTGTCCTCTTTCGGGGGATAGCGGTAAGGAGGATGAGGTGATTCTACCTAGTTCCGTTACTGGACCTCTTGATGACATTGTCACAGGGAAAAGTAAAATTGGAGAAAGAATTCCGGGGGAGACTATTGAGCGTTTGGATAGGCCTGATTTGAAAACTTACTCAAGGAGAAATAGAGCAGAGGAAACCATCATGCAATCTACCGAAACTGAACCTTCTTCTACGGGTGAGTTATCTACATTTTCTAATGAGTTAGATGCGCCTATTGCTCACAAAAAAGGAGTCGGATCTTGCACCACCAAACACCCTTTATATAATTTTGTCTCCTATAATTCTTTGTCTCCCTCCTATGGAGCCTTTGCATTGTCTATTTCTTCTGTGTCTATTTCCCATAATTGGAGGGAAGCTTTTGTAGATCCTACATGGAAGCAAGCTATGATTGAAAAAATGAAGGCCTTGTCAAAAAATGAGACTTGAGAACTTCTCACTTCACCACCAGACAAAAAGTTGGATGGCTGCAAGTGGGTCTTCACTGTGAAGCACAAAGTTGATGGCTCAATTGAAAGATTCATAGCAAGATTGGTGGCTGAGGGATTCACTCAGACTTATGGGGTGGATTATCTTGTGCAGTTAATCTTGATTGGAATGGGCAACAGTTTGATGTGAAAAATGCATTTCTTCATGGAGACTTAGAAGAAGGTGTATATGAAGATTCCTCCTGGATTTGATACTGCACAGAATCAAGGAAAGGTATGCAGATTGAAGAAAGCCTTGTACGAACGGAAGCAATCCCCCAGAGCTTGGTTTGGTAGATTCAGCAAAGCAATGTTCTCAGGGTTACCAAAGCAATGCTGATCACACCCTCTTTATAAGACATCAAACGGGTAAACTCACTCTTGTCATAGTTTATGTTGATGACATAGTAATAACAGGAGATGACAAAGAGGAGATAACCCGATTGAAGAAGTTGTTGGCACATGAATTTGAGATCAAGGATCTAGGAAAATTGCAATACTTCTTGAGAATTGAGGTTGCTAGATCTAAAAGAGGAATCTTTATCTCTCAAAGGAAGTATATTCTATATCTCTTGAAATAAGCTGGTATGACAGGTTGCTTACCTAGATGCAATCACAAATTACAAAGCGGAGTTGGAGAGTCGGTTTATAAGGAGAGATATCAGAGGTTGGTTGGAAGACTCATTTATCTCTCCCACACTAGACCGGACATGGCCTATTCAGTTAGCCTGGTGAGTCAGTTCATGCATGATCCCAAGATCGACATATGCAATCCATCTTTCACATTTTGCGGTATCTGAAGTCAGCTCCAGGGAAAGGTCTACTTTTCTTCAAAAATGATCACCTCCAAATAGAAGCCTTTACAGACGCAGATTGGGCTTGATCTCTAGATGACAGAAGATCTACATCCAGTTATTGTACATTCGTGGGAGGAAACTAATTTACTTGGAGAAGCAAGAAGCAAAGTGTAATTGCTAGATCAAATGCGGAGGCAGAATACAGAGCTATGGCCCAGGGTGTTTGCGAACTGCTTTGGCTACAAAAACTACTAGAGGAAAATTGAGACGGTCTGGAAAAGGAAAACTTTCCTTGTACTGTAACAATAAGGTTGCCATCAGTATAGCTTATAATCCAGTCCAACATGACTGAACAAAGCATGTGGAAATTGATCGACACTCATCAAAGAAAAGTTACAACTGGTGTCTTGAGTTTGTTTCATGTGCCATCGGAAAAGCAACTAGCTGATGTGTTTACCAAAGGTCTCAACAAGCAAACTTTTCATACTTTGAGTTGCAAGTTGGGCATGTGCGACATCTTTGCACCAACTTGAGGGGTAGTGTTGATTAAATCAAGGAGATTTGATTATATTTAGGAGATTTGATTTGATTTGATAGCTGGATTGATTGTATAGATTTATTTTATTTTCTTAATAAGCATTAGGAGCTTTATATAAATTTCCTTGCTCACACACAAAAATACAAGAAGCCTTTTCTTCTTCTCAATATCTATATTACCTTATCAAAAAAAACTAATGAAGTCAAGAGACTGGTTTTTCAGTTTGTCATGAAAAGATATAAGAGAAAATTGGAAGCACAAAGGATTTGAATACGATTGGCAGCAAAGATGATATGCCATACCAATTTTGTTGCAGACATTGTAAACGGCAGTTTTTCCTATTGCCTCCACAACATGACATCAACTCCACATAATTCTAGAGCACTATTAAAGACTGTAAACATACTAGTTTGCTTGTCTCAAGTTCTTAATTTGTTTTAGTATGCAGCAGCTAGGGCATGGACTAAATGGGAAATGATGACTGCTCACCTTCTCCCAAATGAAGAGAACATAAAGAGAGGAGATGATGATGATTTCTCCTTGGTGAGTACGTTTATGAAGTGTATGCGGTATTCCGTTGGCCTTCCTGTTAAAGCATTTTTCTTTTGCATCTATATTCTTAAATTCTGTCTACTCTGAACTTTGAAACTATGATATTCTAGAATATTCAATGTGAACAATTATTTTCAATCACAGAGATTATTATCATTCTTTATTATAATATCAATATATCATGTGTTGTTTAGGCATTTGCAAGGATTGAGAACCACTACTTTATCAATAAGGGCTTCTTTTCTTCGGATTCTTTCCTTCTAGATAATGTTGAAAAGATAAAGCATATCAAGACAACAATTGTTCAGGTAAAATTCTGCTTTCGTTTCTACCTTCTGCTTTGCATTGCTTTCTCAAAGTTCAAAACTTCCCTGTTATGTGAAGGCCAATCTGGAAACACAAAACATCCAGACGATTTACTTCCTTTCCATATTTGGATGAGATTTTCCATGGAAAGAATGATATTGGGAAAGAAATGTGAGTGAAGGACATACATACAGGACAGTGGTAGCCGGTAGGGGATCAATGGCTGCCAGTGTTGTTAATTCTGGTTGTTGGTGACTGCCTTGTTGAATGGGACACAGGGATGTTTACTTTGCACCCAGTGATGCTTTTGGATACTTTTGAGACCTGAATTTTCCGAATAAATTTCGAAGGAAATTTCTTGGTCTGGTGTCTTTACTTTTGCATTCATGGCTTCATGTGCTCCGAAATAATTGTGCTATTATGGTTCCATGGGAGTGTTCATAACCGAGGAGACACCATATATCAACAATCAATTTTGCATCCATTCTTAACCCACTCAATTCCTCGGCATGCCTTTACTGGCAATTAGAAATTTTGGTCTCCGCTACCATCATAAATACTCAAGTGTTTATCCAATGTTTTTTTTTTGTTTAGTGGTTGCCCATTTGTTGATTTCCTGTGCGATTGTTGCTTTGGCAGTGGCCGCAATTCAAGCAAACTGCTAAGAGGGCTTATCGGATTTTATGGCCCTACAGGATCCTGCTGGGTTACCTGCATGAAAAAAACATTGGATAAACACTTGAGTATTTATGATGGTAGCGGAGACCAAANAAAAAAAAAAAAAAAAAAAAAAAAGAAGAAGGGATATTCCTGTACTTCATATCATAAGTCTGTTTCTTGACTGTTGAACACCTATAAAGATCTCATACTTGAAAGCNTCTCCAAGTGGGTAATAATAGCTCTATGAATATGAGGGTGTTTGGATGGGCTTAACCAGCTTTTTAAGCACTTTTTTAGTTTTTGGAAGTGTTTGGACAACAAAAAAAGCTAGCTTAAAAAAAGCTAAAAAGTGCTTTAAAAAAAGCCAAAAGCAACAAGTTGGCTGACTCCAACTTTTTGATTTTGGCTTAAAAGCTTAGTTTGACCAATAAAATTACTCTCTTGCCCTTATAAGTTTTTATAATACCAAAATTACCCTCTTCTTTCCTCTTCCCCTTCAGTTTTCTGTACTTTTCTTCAAGCAATTGCCCTTATATTTTTGTCTTTTTAATAAGAAAAAGTGCTTACCACCACTTGTTTGCCAAACACTTCAACAACTTTTTTTAAGCTTCAGCACTTTTATCCAAACATGTAACTGCTTATTTATAAAATAAGCTCCAGCACTTAAAAGTTGCTTTTAAGCACTTGTGCTTAAAAGCCACTTTTTTTAAGCCAATCCAAACGGGCTCTATATCTGTGAGGTTTTTAACTGGACTCTTTCTATTACTCTCACAGTTAAAATTGTTATGGACAAATAACAACTTGCAGCTCCTCGAGTGACCACTTTTTCTGCTACCTGCTATTGAGTATCACAGCCTAAGCGATTCAATGAACATAGTGGCTGCAGTTGTCCCAATGAGATCCGGAGCTAGCCCCTGTAATTGTCGGATACACCTAAAGTACCATTATGACTGCCATCCACCAGCATTAACTTTATTCCTTAAGAATGAGTGTTTCGAACCACAAAATCACCACCTTAAATTTGGTCATTAGTCGTCCGTCTAATGCATGATGACTTAGTTACTGATATCTGCTATTGCTTACTACTGAACATTATTTCTGTGATTGCAAAATATGATTGATTCCTGCATTGATTGGGGGAAAGGGGGATGCGATGGGAGTTTATGTATTTGTAATGAGGATCAGGATGGTGACTAGCTCTATGATATGAAGATATCGGATGAGGTTTTTCTTTCAACAGATTTCCCGAGTTTAGTTATGCGATTTTATATTTATTACGATATTTTCTTTGAAAGTATATTTTCCATTGCCATATTTTTACTATAACTTGCCAATACAATTTAAATAATGATACAAGTAAAGAGCTGGCCGAGTTTCGAATGTATGTTGCCAAAATGGAAGTGCATTAATTTTCCATAGTGCTTCTTGATGTAATCATATGAGTTTACCTAAAACATCCACTTAGTGTAGTTGACAACGGTATGGTCCACCAGATTTTGGCTTAAATTAATCATTGAACATGCATATTTAAGCTGTCAGTGTCACTATGTTTGACTGTTTTCTTGTCATTATGTATTGTCAATCTAAGATGTATATATGTGTCCCTTCAAAACCCTACACTAAACTTGAAACTTATATATTCTGCATGCATCTGAGGTGAATTGTATTCCTGGACAATCTGAAAGCAAGAATTTTTTTCTAAATGCACTTTCAGGGAAGATACGACGTTTGCTGTCCAATGATGTCAGCATGGGATCTTCATAAAGCTTGGCCAGAGGCAGAGTTCGTAGTAAGTAATATGTTATTTATTAAGTTAAGTAGTTGTGGAAATTCAACATATGTGAAGGGGGTTATGAATCGCATCTTACATTTTCGTCTTCTCAAGTTGATCAAACCTAAGCTGCTCCATCTGTTTCTCAATTTGCCTCTTTTTTGGGTTATTACGCCTTGAATGATAGTTTGTTTTCGTACTTGAATGTTTTGCATGAAAGTACATTTGTCTAGATATTCTTTAGGGAGTTTATCCTAGTGCTCATATTTAGTCTTATAGACTTGAAATATATATATTTAGATGCATAGTTTCCGGTGCAATGTCTTAAAGTTGCACCCTTGGGCGTCTGACTAAAATAAAAGAGGGCCTTCCACCATTTGATATGGAGAGAGGAGGGACAAAGAAATGCCTACAACTAATCTGAAGGGAAGAGTAGTTCTTTTAAAAAAAATATTTTTTGTTTTTCTTAAGAGGAACTGGAGGGAAGAGATCTTGAGACGAGAAAAACCAAAGGTAGTGTTAAACTGGCGATTGGGACCAGAAATAGCGAAGGGACCCCCTAGTACAAACATGGTAGATTTACCAATAGTCATTGATTTGAGATTTCTATGAAGAGTTGGGTTGTGGTTGAGACCAAATAAATATTAAACTCATGTTTAAAAAAAAACCTCGAATCTGATGTGAATTTGGGTGTGGGAAATGAAAACTCACTTAAATTAAGATATGTAATGAGCTGACGCAGTGGTTTGAATCCTCCAACCCCTGGGAACTTGGATGATTCAGTCAGCACGATATTTACCTAGGAAAAATAATAGCCGAAGAAACAAGGCTGCCTTTACCCAGGAAAAATAATAGCCGAAGAAACAAGGCCTTCTTTACCACAGGAAAACTAAATTGAAAAAAAGGAATAAGTTTTGTACTTAGCTAATGTTTTACTTAAATTTGTGTACATGCTCTTTTTTTTGGTGGTGGTGGTGGTGGGTGGGTGGGGGGGGGGTGGGTGGGGTGGGGTGGGGTGGGGTGGGGGGTTCGTTGTACATTAGGGGTTTGTGATTACATTTTCTTTTGTGTAATTGACATAAGAATCCCGATTGTTGATCTATGTAGACTTCTAAGTTATTGGTAACTCACAGTTTCTACTGTGTAATTATAGGTCGTCCCGGATGCAGGTCATTCTGCAAATGAACCAGGAATTGCAGCAGAACTTGTTGCAGCTAATGAAAAACTGAAAAACATCCTTAAAGGTGTTTGTTGAGTTCGAAGTGCCGCAAATAATTGAGAATTTACAGATCTTTGCTCCATTGAAGCATTGGATATTGGCATCTGATGTTTGTGGGAGGAGGAATAATGATCTGTGTGTTTAATGTTTTAGATCCTTGTATTCCAGTATTCTAGCTTTACGTTTCTTAGGAGCACCACACTATGTGGATGAAAGCAATGCCATGAGTTTTCTCCCTTGTTGTGTACGGCTATGGCACGAGGCTAATTGGAAGAAGTTATTTGTGATCTACATGTATGAATTGTAGGTGCAACTAAAGTCTTGCACCAGAAGGTGTTATGATTCATTTGTATTAGGATTACATTTCCTTGTAATTTTCATTTCGCACTTGAAATTACAGCAGTCATAACTGAAGTTAGTTTGAGTAGTTCGACGCAGGCACGTGAGGGGCATATGGCTTCCCAAAGTTAGTTATAACTAAATTTTCCTCCCTAGATTCCCTCGTCTATATCAGTTAGAATCGTCCTCAATTGTACACGTGATTTTTACTTTTGCTATCAATAATATCTCTCTATCTCTCTCAATTCTCTCCTAGTTATTCGAGTGATTGTTCAAGAGCAATTCTTCCAAATTTGCTCTTTAGGTCTCTCGATTCAATCTTCGATTTTGGAGATTGTATCATTGGTATCACAACTTTCCTTTCCTTGGATTTGTGAGTGGAAATGGGTGAGCACAATACGCGAATTCAGGAATTACGCAGGGATCTCGATGGACTTCGTGGGTCCTTCGATGGCATCAGTGGCAGACGAGTCGAGGAAGACTGTTGAGGAGAAATTGGCAGCGTCTATGGAGGAATTCAAGAGGATCTTACTGGCAACTGTTGGTAATTAAAGACCAACAGACGAAGCTGTTACTAATTGACCTAGGGCAAGAGGAGTTGAAGACGAAGAAGCTGCTCCTGAAGTTGCTAGGGCTCAAAGGGATGTTCAGCTGCCTATCAGAGGGCATCAACTGGAATTTCCTTGGTTTGATGGAGTAGGCTTGCGTGATTGGCTGTATCAATGTGAGCAGTACTTTGAAGTAACTGAAACTCCAGCAACCTCAAGAGTCAAGATGGCTTCTTGCCGGCTTGAAGGTAAGGCTCTTCAATGGCATCAAGTTTATATAAAGACTAGAATTACTAGAGAATGGCCTAGTTGGGGGAATATGTGTAGTCTATATTCTAGGTTTGGATCTGAACTTTTTGATGATCTAATGGGGGACTTGAAGAATCTGAAACAAACCTCCGTGTGCAAGATTACATAGATGTGTTTGATGAATTGCTAACTCGAGTAGAGTTGAGTGAGGAGTATATTGTTAGCTATTTCTTGAGGGGTCTTAAAAAGGAAATTGGACTACTAGTGAAAATGTTCTCCCAGATCCTTACAAAAAGCCAGTAGCCTTGCGAAAATTCAGGAATAAACATTACTCCTCCAAAAAGATACTCTGAGAACCACCCCAATTCTACATAACCCAAACCTGTCCAAAGATTCCCAAATAATCCTCATAACAATAACCAAACTTACCCACTCTATTCTAAGCCCAACCAAAACCATACATAAAAATCCTAAATTCCTGAGTCCTGTAGTGATGGAGGAAAAGAGAGCTAAGGGCCTTTGCTTCATTGTGATGAGAAGTACACACCTATACATGTGTGCTTTAAGAGCAGACAATTATTTTCCGTTGAGGTAGAGGAACCAATAGAGGAAGTGAGGGATGAGGAAGAAGACATGAGGTTCAACCCTTCTGACATCTTGTGTTTGGAAGGAATAGAAGGTCATATGGATTTTGATGGAGCTGCCTTGGCTTATGTATTAGTGCTTGCCATCACTGATATGTACAATTTTAGGACAATGTTCAAAACTATGAGGGTCACAGGGTCTGTGAAGGGCAAAACTGTTAAGGTTCTTATTGACATAGGCAACATAATTTTATAGACCTTGAGGTAGCTAAGAGGATGAGATGTTACTTGACTCAGATACAACCTTTCTCTGTATCAGTAGCAGATGGTAACAAGATGTACAGTGGGTCCATGTGCAAAGGTTTTGAGTGGAGGATGCAAGGAGTATAATTCATATCTGACATGTTAACACTCCCCTTGGGGGGGTGGGGGTGGGGGTGGGGGGTGTAACATGGTCCTAGGAATACAATGGCTTACTATTCTAGGGGATATTCTTCGGAACTTCCAGAAATTGAGAATGAAGTTCAAACATAAAGGCCAGAAGGTGTCCTTGAGAGGTATTCAACCACCAGCTTTGAAATTAGTAGAGCAAAGGCAGATACATAAGCTATTGCTAAGCTTGCTGAAATGTCCATGATGTCTGTCTATATGTTCATAGCAGATCCTGATTCTGAGCCTTGCTTATGGGGTTTAGAAGGACACTGCTCTGTGGAGGAAGACAAGACAAAGTTACAGGAGGTACTAGAAGAGTACAATGGTCTGTTTGAGATCCCACATGCTTTGCTTCCACACAGGGATCATGACCACATAATAGTATCGAAGGAGGGCACATCTCTTATCAATATCAGGCCATATAGGTATCCCAATATTCAAAAGGAAGAAATTGAGAATATGGTTGATAAAATGATGACTACAGGTGTAATAAGGGATAGTACCAGTCCTTATTCTTCACCAATTGTCATGGTGAAAAAGAAGGATGGGAGCTGGAGGACGTGTGTGGATTATAGGAAATTTAACAGCCATACTGTTAAGGATAAATTCCCCACGGTTATTGAAGAGTTACTTGATGAGCTACATGGTGCTAAGTTCTTTTCTAAGTTGGATCTTAGGTCAGGATATGACATTCCTAAAACTGCTCTCAGAACTCATCATGGTCATTTTGATTTTCTTAGGCATGCATTTGGCCTTACCAATTCCCCATCTACTTGTTAGAGTTTATTGAACAAAATCTTTCAGCCCTACCGCAAGAAATTCATTCTTGTATTCTTTGATGATATTTTAATTTACTGTACCTCTTGGCAAGATCCAACACACAGTTTGTTAAGAAAAGTAAGTATGCATTTGGTGAAATTCAAGTTGACTATTTAGGTCACTTGATCTCTGCAGTTGGTGTTGCTATGGATCCAGACAAGGTGAGTGTAGTGCTCACTTGGCCTATGCCCAGGACCATTAAGGCATTGAGAGGCTTCCTTGGCGCATGAAAGGGTATGGTACCATTGCTAGACCACTTACCGATCTACTAAAAAAGGGAAATTTTATTTGGGATGAGATTGCTACCCAAGCTGTTGAGGAGCTGAAGAAACTTATTGCTTCAACACCTGTTTTGGCACTACCAGACTACACTAAAGAATTTGTAGTTGAAACTAATGCCTCAGCAGATGGTATAGGAGCAGTATTGATACAAGAGGGAGGACCTATAACTTTTCACAGCAAAGGGTTATCTACTAAGAATAAAGCTCTATCTGTCTATGAGAGAGAGCTACTGGCTTTGTGTAACGACCCAGCCGGTCGTTTCATGAGTTACCGCCCCGTTTTTCTCATTTCTGCTTCTTTATGCTTTGTTCATCTGTGTTATATGGTATCAGGTTGGTTGGTTCGAATTCAGAATGGTTTTGGAAAGGTTTGAGACACTTAGTCTCTTAAGTTGGTCTTTTAGTTGGAAAAGTCAACCGAAAGTTGACTTGTGAGCAAATGATCTCGTAATTTGGTTTTTATGATTTGGATAGCTTCGGAAGATGATTTGGGACTTAGGAGCGTGATCGGAATGGGTTTTGGAGGTCCGGAGTAGATTTAGGCTTGAGTTGGCGAAATTGGAATTTTGGCGTTTTCCGGTTGATAGGGGAGATTTTGATATAGGGATCGGAATGGAATTTCGAAAGTTGGAGTAGGTCCGTTGTGTCATTTGTGACGTGTGTGCAAAAATTCAGGTCATTCGGACGAGGTTTGATAGACTTTTTGATCGAAATCGGAATTCGGAAGTTTTTGGAGTTCTTAGGCTTGAATCCATGGTTGATTTGATTTTTTGATGTTGTTTTGAGTTTTCCGAAGGTTGAAACAAGTTTGAATGATGTTATGGCACGTGTTGGCATGTTTGGTTGAGGTCCCGAGGGCCTCGGGTGAGTTTCGCGTAGTTGAACGGATCAAATTCATGTTTGAAAAGTTGCAGATTTTCCTTCAGGTCTGTTGCAGACATTTGTTCATCGCGATCGCGTAGAAGGGTCCGCCGATCGCGCAGGCTTTGTGGGGCAGAGGTGGAATTTGTTCAGTGCGATCGCGAAGGTCAGTATGCGATCGCGATTGGTTGAGAGATTGTTGTTCGCGAACGCGTGGTCAATGTCGCGTTCGCGTAGGAGAGAACGAGCTGGTGTGAGGTGGTGAGGTTGTTCTATGCGATCGCGTGGGTTGGACCGCGATCGCGTAAGTTAGCAGCGGTAGAGCTCCGCGATCGCGTAAGGTTAAATTAGGTCAGTCAGCTTTTGTGCTTCGCGATCGCGAGGCATTTTCCGCGATCGCGATTAAGGAATTTTAAATCGCTGGGCAGAATGTTTAAAAGGCCATTCTCGCGATTTTTGGCCATAGTTCACCATTTTTGAGTCGTTTTGGAGCTTCTTGGGGGAGATTGAAGAGGGAATTCAAGAAAACTTCTTTGAGGTAAGATTATTGAACCTAAAACTCAATCCTATGTTGATTCTTACTGGTTTAAACATGAAATTTGTGGAATCTAAAGCCTAAAATTGGGGGTTTAGGGCTTGGAAATTGGAGACCTAAATTTAGGGATTTGAGGGGTCATTTTTGGTCGGATTTTGGTATTCTTGGTATGCATGGACTCGTGGGAGGATAAGGGTTCTATTGACGTAATTTTTATCGGATTTCGAGATGTGGGCCCGGGGGTCGGGTTTGGTCAATTTTGGGTTTCTTGATGAAATTTGATTATTTTCGCATGGGCTTCGTTCCCCTAGCATATTTTAATATTATGATTCTGATTTTGGGTAGATTCGACGCGAGTTGAGGCCGAGTCGAGAGGCAAGGGCATCACGGAGTAGTATTTCATCCGGTTTGAGGTAAGTAACGATTGTACATCTGGACCTGAGGGTATGAAACCTCGGTATTTTGTATTGTTTTGATAAATGAGGTGACGCACATGCTAGGTGACGAGCGTGTAGGCGTGCACCGGTAGGGATTGTGACTTGATCCACCCCATAGCGGCTATTAAGCTGCGTGTTTGATTTGAAATCTTATGATATTCCGTATTTTAGAGATTTATACTATATCTTGGGCTGTACGTCGTGTTTGGGGCCTTGTGCCGACCTGTTTAGACCCTTAGGGGTATTTTTACTACTTCCCTCACTCTGTTTGATTTAAAAGCATATCCCCAGTCATGTTTTACCTGCTTATTTGTTTAATCCGGTTTCATTGCTCTATTTCTTAATAAATGAAAACTGTTTGGGCTGAGTTTCCCTAATTTTCACTAATGTGCCCGAGTGGCCGTGAGGTTAATGACTGAGAGAGGTTGAGAACCCAATGGTGAGGATTATATATATATATATTATGGATCGGGCTGCACGCCGCAGCGATATTTATATGGGTCGGGCTGCATGCCGCAGCGATATGTATTGGATCGGGCTGCATGCCACAGCGATATGACGCTTGGGCTGTAGGAGCCCCCCCGGAGTCTGTACACCCCCAGTGAGCGTAGTCGACTATATATATTAGATCGGGCTGCACGCCGTAGCGACGAGCGGGCTGCACGTCGCAACAATTATTATTATTATTAATACTATGAGTCACGAGTGACTGAGAGGCTTGCCTTAGGGGCTATACTTATGAGTGATATCTTGCCCGAGGGGCCTGTTTATGATATTTATTGTTTTCACTCTTCTTTGATGCAGCTCCCCTTACCTGGCAGCACTTCTCCGTTCTCTTTTTGGAGAAATATGTGCCACAGTCTCGCAGAGAGGAGCTGCGCAGGCAGTTCGAGCAGTTGCATCAGGGAGATATGACTGTGAAGCAGTATGAGATGCGGTTCTCCGAGTTAGCCCGTCATGCGGTCTGGTTGGTTCCCATAGATTGAGAGAGGATCAAGAGGTTCATTAATGGCCTCACATATCAGCTTCGGATTCTCATGACCAGGGAGAGGGTGTCAGGTGCTACTTTTGAGGAGGTTGTTGACATTGCTCGCGAGATTGAGTCAGTTCGTCGCCAGGAGCGAGATGAGAGGGAGGCCATTCAGACATGCTCAGTCAGCTCGCCCAGTTCATCGGAGGGCATCTTCGGGCCATGGTTCTCACGGTTCTCATCAGGGCCATTCATCACTCAGTGCCCTACCAGCCCAGAGTTCGTCTCGTGCTCCATCAGTTCAGGGCTCTTCCATGCCAGGTCCTTCTACTGGGCATTCCGGTGCCAAGGGTTCCCTTCAATCCCCGTTCCCCGCGCCAGGGAGTTGTTATGAGTGTGGAGAGTTCGGACATATGAGGAGGCAGTGTCCTTGTCTTCTTGAGGATCCGTCCCAGCAGAGGAGTCAGCCCTCGACTTCAGCTCTAGTTACTTCACCACCCGCTCAGACAGCTAGGGGTGGGGGCCAGTCAGCTAGAGGTCGCCCTAGAGAGGGAGGTCGATCAGGAGGTGGTCAGACCCGTTTCTATGCACTCCTAGCTAGACCACATGCTATTGCTTCGGATGCTGTGATTACAGGTATTGTCTCAGTGTGCCACAGAGATGCCTCTGTATTATTTGATCCTGGTTCCACTTTTTCATATGTGTCATCATATTTTTCCCGTTATTTGGATACGCCCCGTGAGTCTCTTGTTTTGTCTGTTCGTGTATCTACTCCGATGGGCGATACTATTATTGTGGACCGTGTGTACCGATCGTGTGTGGTGACCATTAGGGGTCTGGAGACCCGAGTGGATCTTTTGTTACTTTGTATGGTGGATTTCGATGTGATTTTGGGCATGGATTGGTTATCCCCGTGCTGTGCTATTCTGGACTGTCATGCTAAGATAGTAACGTTGGCTATACCGGGTTTGCCACGAATTGAGTGGCGAGGTTCGACTGATTTTGTTCCCAGTAGGGTGATATCATTTCTGAAGGCCCAGCGGATGGTTGGGAAAGGTTGTCTTTCATACTTAGCGTTTGTAAGGGATGTCGGTGCAGAGGCTCCCAACATTGATTTTATTCCAGTTGTGAGGGATTTTCCCGATGTGTTCCCTGCAGACCTGCCGGCATGCCATCGGACAGGGATATTGATTTTGGTATTGACCTGGTGCCGGGCACTCAGCCATTTCTATTCCAGCGTATCGCATGGCACCAGCGGAGTTGAAGGAGTTGAAGGAGCAGCTTCAGGAACTCCTCGATAAGGGGTTCATTCGGCCTAGTGTTTCGCCGTGGGGTGCGCCTGTTCTATTCGTGAAAAAGAAGGATGGCACTATGAGGATGTGCATTGATTACAGGCAGTTGAACAAGGTTACAATTAAGAACAAGTATCCCCTGCCTTGCATTGATGATTTGTTCGACCAACTTCAGGGAGCGAGGGTGTTCTCCAAGATTGATCTCCGTTCAGGGTATCACCAGCTGAAGATCAGGGACTCGGATATTCTTAAGACAGCTTTCAGGACCCGATATGGTCACTATGAGTTCCTTTTGATGTCTTTTGGGCTGACCAATGCCCTAGTAGCGTTCATGCATTTGATGAACAGTGTGTTCCGGCCTTATCTCGATTCGTTCGTTATTGTTTTCATTGATGATATTCTGGTATACTCGCGTAGTCATGAGGAGCACGCGGAGCATTTGAGAGTTGTGTTGCACAGATTGGGGGAGGAGAAGCTTTATGCAAAGTTCTCCAAATGTGAGTTTTGGCTTAGTTTAGTGGCTTTCTTGGGGCACGTGGTGTCCAGTGAGGGTATTCAGGTTGATTCGAAGATGATAGAGGCGGTTCAGAGTTGGCCCAGACCGTTCTCAGCTACAGAGATTCGCAGCTTCCTTGGTTTGGCGGGTTATTACCGTCGGTTCGTTCAGGGATTTTCATCTATTGCATCACCCTTGACCAAGTTGACTCGGAAGGGTGCTCCATTCCAGTGGTCGGATGAGTGTGAGGCGAGCTTTCAGAAGCTCAAGACTGCCTTGACCACAACTCCAGTGTTAGTGTTACCATAAGCTTCAGGTTCATACACAGTGTATTGCGATGCTTCGAGAGTGGGTATTGGGTGTGTGTTGATGCAGGAGGGTAGAGTTATTGCTTATGCTTCTCGTCAATTGAAGCCCCACGAGAAGAACTACCCTGTTCATGATCTAGAGTTGGCTTCCATTGCTCACGATTGAAGATTTGGAGGCATTATCTGTATGGTGTGTCTTGTGAGGTGTTTACTGATCATCGTAGCCTCCAGCACTTGTTCAAGCAGAAGGATCTCAATTTGAGGCAGCGGAGATGGTTAGAGCTGCTAAAGGATTATGATATTACTATCTTGTACCATCCGGGAAAGGCCAATGTAGTGGCTGATGCTTTGAGTAGGAAGGCGGTGAGTATGGGGAGTTTGGCGTATATTCCTATCGGGGAGAGACCTCTTGTAGTTGATGTTCAGGCCTTGGCTAATCGGTTCGTGAGGTTAGATATTTCGGAGCCCAGTCGGGTATTGGCTTGTGTGATTTCTCGATCTTCCTTATTTGATCGTACCAGAGAACGCCAGTATGATGATCCTCATTTGCTTGTCCTTAAGGACAGAGTTCAGCATGACGATGCCAGAGATGTGACTATTGATGATGATGGAGTGTTGAGGATGCAGGGCCGGATATGTGTGCCCAACATAGACGGGCTTCGGGAGTTGATCTTAGAGGAGGCCCATAGCTCGCGGTATTCCATTCATCCGGATGCCGCGAAGATGTATCAGGATCTGAGACAACATTATTGGTGAAGGAGGATGAAGAAGGATATTGTAGGATTTGTAGCTCGGTGTCTCAATTGTCAGCAGGTGAAATATGAGCATCAGAGACCGGGTGGCGTGCTTCAGCAGATGGATATTCCAGAGTGGAAGTGGGAGAGGATCACCATGGACTTTGTTGTTGGGCTCCCACGGACTTTGAAGAAGTTCGCTGCTATTTGGGTGATTGTGGATCGGCTGACCAAGTCCGCACACTTCATTCCTGTGTGTACTACCTATTCCTTAGAGCGGTTAGCAGAGATTTACATCCGAGAGGTTGTTCGCCTGCATGGGGTTCCAGTTTCCATCATTTCAGATAGAGGTACTCAGTTTACTTCATAGTTTTAGAGGGCCGTGCAGAGAGAGTTGGGTACTCAGGTCGAGTTGAGCACAACTCTTCACCCTCAGACGGACGGGCAGTCCGAGCGCACTATTCAAATATTGGAGGACATGTTGCGCACGTGTGTCATTGATTTTGGAGGGTCGTGGGATCAGTTTCTACCGCTCGCGGAGTTTGCTTACAACAACAGTTATCAGTCGAGTATTCAGATGGCTCCATACGAGGCTTTATATGGGAGGCAGTGTAGATCTCCAGTTGGTTGGTTTGAGCCCGGCGAGGCTAGACTTTTGGGTACAAACTTGGTGCTGGATGCTTTAGACAAGGTGAAGGTGATTCAGGAGAGGCTTCGTACAGCGCAGTCGAGGTAAAAGAGTTATGCTGACAGGAAGGTTCGTGATGTGTCTTATATGGTTGGGGAGAAGGTGCTACTGAAGGTTTCACCCATGAAGGGTGTTATGAGATTTGGAAAGAAGGGTAAGTTGAGTCCTCGGTTCATTGGGCCTTTTGAGGTGCTTCGGAGGATTGGGGAGGTGGCTTATGAGCTCGCTTTGCCACCCGGCTTGTCGAGTGTGCACCCGGTATTTCATGTTTCTATGCTCCGGAAGTATATTGGCGATTCGTCTCATGTTTTGGATTTCAGCACGGTTCAGTTAGAGGGAGACTTGACCTATAATGTGGAGCCAACAGCTATTTTGGAGCGTCAGGTTCGAAAGTTGAGATCAAAGGATATAGCTTCAGTGAAAGTGCAGTGGAGAGGTCGGCCCGTGGAGGAGGCTACCTGGGAAACCGAGCAGGAGATGCGAAGCAGATATCCTCACCTATTCGAGGCTTCAGGTATGTTTCTTGACTCGTTCGAGGACGAACGTTTGTTTAAGAGGGGGAGGATGTAACGACCCGGCCGGTCGTTTCATGAGTTACCACCGTTTTCCCCATTTTCGCTTCTTTATGCTTTGTTCATCTGTGTTATATGGTATCGGGTTGGTTGGTTCGAATTCGGAATGGTTTGAGACACTTAGTCTCTTAAGTTGGTCTTTTAGTTGGAAAAGTCAACCGGAAGTTGACTTGTGAGCAAACGATCTCGGAATTTGGTTTTTATGATTCGGATAGCTTCAAAAGGTGATTTGGGACTTAGGAGCGTGATCGGAATGGGTTTTGGAGGTCCGGAGTAGATTTAGGCTTGAATTGGCGAAATTGGAATTTTGGCGTTTTCCGGTTGATAGGGGAGATTTTGATATAGGGGTCGGAATGGAATTCCGGAAGTTGGAGTAGGTCCGTTGTGTCATTTGTGACGTGTGTGCAAAAAATTCAGGTCATTCGGATGAGGTTTGGTAGACTTTTTGATCGAAATCGGAATTCGGAAGTTTTTGGAGTTCTTAGGCTTGAATCCATGGTTGATTTGATGTTTTGATGTTGTTTTGAGTGTTCCGAAGGTTGGAACAAATTTGAATGATGTTATGGGACGTGTTGACATGTTTGGTTGAGGTCCCGAGGGCCTCGGGTGAGTTTCGGGTGGTTGAACGGATCTAATTCAAGTTTGAAAAGTTGCAGATTTTCCTTTAGGTCTATTGGAGACATTTGTTCATCGCGATCGCGTAGAAGGGTCCGCGATCCCGTAGGCTTTGTGGGGCTGAGGCGGAATTTGTTCAGTGCGATCGCGAAGATCAGTATGCGATCGCAATTGGTTGAGAGATTGTTGTTCGCGAACGCGTGCTCAATGTCGCGTTCGCGTAGGAGAGAAGGAACTGGTGTGAGGTGGTGAGGTTGTTCTATGCGATCGCGTGGGTTGGACCGCGATCGCGTAAGTTAGCAGAAGCAGAGCTCCGCGATCGCGTGGAGTTTATTGTGATCGCGTAAGGTTAAATGAGGTCAGTCAGCTTTTGTGCTTCGCGATCGCGAGGCATTTTCAGCGGTCGCGATTAAGGAATTTTAAATCGCTGGACAGAATGTTTAAAAGGCCATTCTCGCGATTTTCGGCCATAGTTCACCATTTTTGAGTCGGTTTTGGAGCTTTTTGGGGAGATTGAAGAGGGAATTCAAGAGAACTTCTTTGAGGTAAGATTATTGAACCTAAAACTCGATCCTATGTTGATTCTTACTGGTTTAAACATGAAATTTGTGGAATCTAAAGCCTAAAATTGGGGGTTTAGGGCTTGGAAATTGGAGACCTAAATTTAGGGATTTGAGGGGTCATTTGTGGTCGGATTTTGGTATTCTTGGTATGCATGGACTCGTGGGAGGATAAGGTTTCTATTGACGTGATTTTTATCGGATTCCGAGACGTGGGCCCGGGGGTCGGGTTTGGTCAATTTCGGGTTTCTTGATGAAATTTGATTATATCGCATGGGCTTCGTTCCCCTAGCATATTCTAATGTTATGATTCTGATTTTGGGTAGATTCGATGCGCGTTGAGGCCAAGTCGAGATGCAAGGGCGTCGCGGAGTAGTATTTCATCCGGTTTGAGGTAAGTAACGATTGTACATCTGGACCTGAGGGTATGAAACCCCGGTATTTCGTATTGTTTTGATAAATGAGGTGACGCACATGCTAGGTGACGAGCGTGTGGGCGTGCACCGGTAAGGATTGTGACTTGATCCGTCCCGTAGCGGCTATAAGCCGCGTGTTTGATTTGAAATCTTATGATATTCCTTATTTTAGAGATTTTTACTATATCTTGGGCTGTACGCCGTGTTTGGGGCCTTGTGTCGACCTGTTTAGACCCTTAGGGGTATTTTTACTACTTCCCTCACTCTGTTTGATTTAAAAGCATATCCTCAGTCATGTTTTACCTGCTTATTTGTTTAATCCGGTTTCATTGCTCTACTTCTTAATAAATGAAAACTATTTGGGCTGAGTTTTCCTGATTTTTACTAATGTGCCCGAGTGGCCGTGAGGTTAATGACTAAGAGAGGTTGAGAACCCAATGGTGAGGATTATATATATATTATGGATCGGGCTGCACGCCGCAGCAATATTTATATGGATCGGGTTGTACGCCACAGCGATATATATTGGATCGGGCTGCGCGCCGCAGCGATATGACGCTTAGGCTGTAGGAGCCCCTCCAGAGTCTGTACACCCCCAGTGAGCGTAGTCGACTATATATATTGGATCGGGCTGCACGCCGCAGCGACTATTATATATATATATATATATATATATTTATTGGAGTGGGCTGCACGCCGCATCAATTATTATTATTATTAATACTATGAGCTAATTATTGAGCCGGAGTGCTGAGAGTGGGTACTGTGTGACAAGAGCTGAGTCACGAGTGACTGAGAGGCTTGCCCTAGGGGCTATACTTATGAGTGATATCTTGCCCGAGGGCCTGTTTATGATATTTACTGTTTTCACTCTTCTTTTATACTAAGCCTTTATTGAAAATGTTGAATAAATGATTTCAAAGACTTTGATTTAAACTGGGGATTTTACGAGTGAATTGACTATTGAACTGCAGATCTTTGATGTGATGTTTCTGTTGAGATTTCCTGATATATGATTTTTAAATGCTCGTCACTGCTCTCAGACTTTATGTACTTTAGTTACTTACTGAGTTGGTGTACTCACGTTACTCCCTGCACCTTGTGTGCAGATCCAGGTGCTCGTGCATCAGAGTGAGAGCTTCCAACACTCTTAGAGTATTTCCGGAGATCGCAAGGTAGCTGCACGGCGTTTGCAGCCCTGCCTTCCTCCTTCCCATCTTAGTATTATGTTATTTCATACTTATAATGTATTATTCAGTTAGTTTTGGGTTGTATTTAGAGGCTCTTGACCAGTGACACCGGATTTGTTGGGCTGTGTTGGTATTTTTTACTATTTTTTTTCCGCATATTTTATTTTATTCATATATTTCATATGACGAATTTGAGACTTATTCGATACTAGAAAAATGATTTTATAAAAGATTTTGTTGTGGTAAATGTTTGGTTGGCTTGCCTAGTACTGTGATAGGCGCCATCACAACCGGGGTATTTAGGGTCGTGACACTTTGGTGAGCTCGGTGCAGAAATGGAGACCCTACTTGTTAGGAAGACACTTTTATATCAAGACTGATCATCACAGTCTTAAATACCTATTAGAGCAGAGAATCACCACCCCAAGTCAGCAGAAATGGTTGGTCAAATTACTTGGATATGATTATACCATATCTTACAAGAAAGGCAAGGAGAATACTGTTGCTGATGCTCTTTCTAGAAGAGAGGATTCAGTCCAGTTATATAGCATCTCTGGGTCCCAGGTAGAGCTGTTGGATGAGGTCAAAGATTCTTGGGAGGTGGATCCTATACTAAAAACTCTCATTGCTAAGTTGCAGTACGATTTACCTGTTAAGGCTCACTACAAGTGGCAAAGTGGAGTTTTGAGCAGGAAGGGCAAAATGATGGTAGGTGCTGATGAACAATTGAGGAAGAAACTGGTAGCTTCCTATCATAACAGTTCCATTGCTGGTCATTCAGGCATTTCAGCCACCTTGGATAGGCTGAAGCAAGATTTCTATTGGAAGAAATGAAGTAGACTGTTTATGCTTTCATTAGGGAATGTGACACCTGTCAGAGGTGCAAGCATGAGAATGTGGCTTGCCCAGGCCTGCTGCAACCTCTCCCCATTCCATCAAAGGTGTGGCAGGACATCTCTATGGATTTCATTGAAGGTCTACCCAAAGCTAGAGGCAATGATGTCATTTATGTGGTTGTGTATAGGTTAAGTAAGGCTTCACATTTCATTCCTTTAAAGCACCCATACTCAGCCTTAGAAGTGGCTCAAGCCTTTATGGACAACATCTTTAAATTACACGGCATGCCCAAGTCTATAGTATCAGATAGGGATTTGGTTTTTACATCTAAGTTTTGGAAGGAACTGTTCAAGTTAAAGAAAGCCGACCTACTCACGTCTATTGCCTATCACCCTAAACAGATGGTCAAACAGAAGTGATCAATAGATGTTTGAAGTGTTATCTCAGGTGCATGACATTTGACAAACCAAAAGAGTGGCCCAGTGGTTATCACTAGCTGAATGGTGGTACAACACCTCTTATCATTCTGCCACAAAGATGACTCCTTATGAGATTGTGTATGGCTAACCACCTCCACCTCTACTTCCCTACATGCCCTTTGACTCTCAGTTAGAAACTGTTGATAGAAGCCTGCAAGCAAGGGAGGCTACTCTGAGAACTGTGAAGGAATTTGCTCAGAGCTCATGAAGCAAGGGAGGCTACTCTGAGAACTGTGAAGGAATTTGCTCAGAGCTCATGCAGATAAAGGTAGAATTGACAGAACCTATGCAGTTGGAGATTGGGTATATGTTAAACTACAACCTTACAAGCAGCTTTCCTTGAATGATCACTCATTTCAAAAGCTCCCCGCTAAGTTCTATGGGCCCTTCCAGATTACTCGTAAAGTGGGATCTATTGCCTATACACTAGCCTTACCAGCCCATTGAAAGATACACCAAACCTTCCATATCTCCCAGCTCAAGAGGAAGATTAGCAACCAACTTGTTTCACCAGTTCTACCTACTATTCATATTGAGCATGGCTATGTTCTGCTGGTTCCTGAAGATATTTTGGATAGACGACTAGCTCCAAAACATGGGCGTGCCACTACTCAAATCCTTTTCAAATGGCTAACCACAGGACCAGAGGACAACACTTGGGAGGATCTACATGACTTCCAACTCAGATTTCCCACTTTCAATCCTTGAGGACAAAAAATGTTTGAAGGAGAGAGTAGTCGTTATGATTCATTTGTATTAGGATTAAATTTCCTTGTAATTTTAATTTCGCTATTTAAATTATAGCAGTCGCAGCTGAAGTTAGTTAGATTAGTTAGACGCAGGCACGTGAGGGGCACATGGCTTCCCAATGTTAGTTATAGCTAACTTTCCCTCCCAGATTCCCTCGCCTATATCAGTTAGAATTGTTCCCAATTGTACACGTTATTTTTGTTGTTAATCAACAATATCTCTCTCTCTGTCTATCTCAATTCTTTCCCACTTATTTGAGTGATTGTATAAGAGCAGTTCTTCCAAATTTGCTCTTTAGGTCTCTCGATTCAATCTTCGATTTTGGAGATTGTATCAGAGGATTATTTTAAATTGGTTTTTTCTTTTGTCTCAGTTGAGTGAGGGCGTTAATCCCACGAGTTATTTATCTAAGACAGGCTATTTCATTCAGAGGAATAAGAGATCATTTGTTGTCCATTTAGGAAAATCCCTAGGTTGTAGGCATATTGATAGTCCCTTGGAAAATCTGCTACTACTTTATTGTTTTTGAAACGTCGGATGATGTTTCTTGTAATAACAAGCTTCTGATGAGCTCAGATGTGAAACTCTTTGCTGCTTTAGACAAGAAGGATGCAAAGTCTTAAGTAAAGTTAGTTTAATTATTTGTTAATTAAGGCAAAAAATAGTAGAGTTCTCATCCCTGAGACCGCTCAAGATGTTAGTTTCCCTCAAGTTTTCTGCTTGAGACTCTTCAAGAATCTTGGTGGTTCTGGCATTGTCCTTACTCCTTAGGATCTATTGAAAATGAGCGAGGATCATATGTGATATCCCTCAATTATTTTCCAGAACGGTCATTTATAAATACTATTTAATCACTGAAACACGAATTGAAGAAAAAACCTTAAGGAAGGTAGATCTCAACGTACCTCCAACCTTTAGCTTTAACAATCTAGCCGATCTTTCAATACGTCCAATTAAGTCTAATCCAAATCAACATAATCAATTCTTTTTAACCTGGGTCTATTCTGACTTAACATGACCTTTGAGGGCTTAACCGTTGACTTTAAGCCGTCCAATGACTCAAATTCTCATTAACATGGTGTTCATGTTTGGCAACTCAATTTGTCACATTTTATAAGTTAGTGAGGCCATATAGCCATTAGAATACTCATTTGATAGTACCGACCACTATTCATCTAGTTTTCCACCTGCTCAATCACTTTTATAAAGATCCACTTCTAGAGTTCAATCAATACCTAAATTACATCATGAATTCTACTCATAAACACCTTCTACATTCCCATTTATATACAATTAGTCATAAGGCAAGAAGTACAAAATTTTAAGAAAATTACGTAAATATTAATTTAAAATTTGTGTTAATGTTATATACTAGAAGTTAAATGAGAAAATGTACAATCATTAAAATGATGATAGTTGATCATATTTAACTAACTCAATAAATGGATAAGCTCCGCCACGTAGAAGTCCTCAAAATCCTAAATTTTAGTTCTACCAATATATATATATATAATAGATTATACTCATCAATCAAGAAATTTTTAGTGCAGACATAATGTCACGATCCAAAATCCCACCTTGAGGATAGTGATGGCACCTATTTTCTAGGACTAGGTAAGCCTAACACATGCTGAGATTTAATAGATTTACACCATTTAACTATCAAACATAAACTAGTAAATGACATAACATAACTGAAATTGAACAATAGTTATATCCCCAAAACCAGTAGTACGGAGTCAAAAGCTTTATTGAGAGTGCACTAGAAATCGCTAAATACAACACCATTTGGAGATAAAGTAAACAGTAGCAAAGAACAATATCAGATGACTCCGAGGCCTGCGGGCGGAAATGCAGGTATACATTGAAGTCTCCACAGCAACACTGATAATCAACTCGCTGTTGCCCAGCTCTGAGGTACCTGGATTTGCACAAAAATGTGCAAAAATATAGTATGAGTACACCACAATTAGTACCTAGTAAATATCAAGACTAAGTCAGTAGAGTAGTGACGAGGTTCAAGTCAAGACACTCACTAATCAAATAACATGTGAAAAATATCAAAAATCTACAAAAAGAATAATAACATGAAGAAATAAAAACCGAAATCTCATCATATTAAGCAATAACCAATTAGTAACAATAAAGGTACCGTTCCGACGATAAATCATCAAATAGAATCACATGTAAACGACACCTCGTGCCTACTTTATCAATCACCCTCGCACGACAAAGACCTCATGCCACAATATAGGTCACACTCACACGACAAAGACCACGTGCCACAACATATACCACAACCGCACGACAAAGACCTCGTGACACAATGTATATAATAATCGCACGATAAAGGCATCGTGCCACAATATTTACCGTACCTGTGTCAGTTACCAATAGCACGTTCAAGAGAAATTTATCAAGAATAAGATAAACTAATGCATGATAACAACTTTCTTTTTATTTCATTCCATCTTGTTACCAATAACTCCACAAAATATGAGATAACAACTCCACGTAGGTAAATTTACCTTGGCAACCAAATCATCAAGTAAATGAAAGAGACACAGATAAGCACATTGGAAACAACACAACAAAACACGTGAAAATGCATGACACACACAAGAAGTCATAACACAACATAAACCTCATCAATAAATGCCCCTAGGACATCACATATCATCCCACATAGCCCCCCTGTCTCACCACGTGTGCAACTATAAAATAAAGACCCACCTTGTCTCGCCACACGCGCATTAATAATTATTCCACCTTGTCTCGCCACATGTGCAAACTATATATACACACACACACACACACACACACACACACACACATCGCCCACATTGTCTCGACGCGTGTGCAATATCAATAATAATAATAACACGACAGAAACCTCGTATAAATACTTGAACAATCCGCCCAACGAGTTAACATGTGCCATAATCACAATAACACAACATGCCAACAATTGTCATCAAGATATAAACTCACAATCTGCCAACATAGTGCACAAGGACAAACCAATAAAGGAAATGCGGATGGGTGTTCCACTTATAAACATGAATTCAACCAACTCTAATTAGCAACAATCTCACAAACACCCAACTTGGCCAACTTAGGAAATTAAAATCCTAAAGCATGATCTCTAGCATGGAACATAGATTCAAGTAATTATCCGAAGTGAAAAAACGTGGTACAGAGACCTCTCAATCAGAAAAAGACAATAGAAACAACCTCGGGTTAAATCCGCTCATAAGGCACATATACGTTCATGTACACACCCATCACCTCGTGTACACTTCGCTTACACATAACACAAATAAGAAATTAATCCAAATCTTAAGGGGTAATTTTTCCACACAAGGTTAGGCAAGATACTTACCTCAAAAGCCCTCAATCGATACACAAAAAATGCTTTTCCTTTAAAATTCACCTCCGCTCAGCTCAAATCTGACCAAAATCGACTTAATAATATCAAGCAATGCAAGAGAAACCAATTGCAATTAATAAAGTTAAGATCTTTACACAATTCTCCAAAAGTCAACAAAAGTCAATCTCGGAATTGCCCGGTAAAAACCCGAGTCGAAGGGTAGATCTTTTGCTACACATAACCCCACGAGTCCAAATATTTGTTTGGTTTTTCAAATCCGAGTCTAATTCAACTCTCAAATCTCAAATCATTATTTGTCAAAATATAATTAAAAAAATCCCCAAAATTTCTATTCAAATGTTATGATTTAAATGTTAAATCTCATAAATAATCATGTTATATAACCAAAATTGCGTTAAAATCACTTACCCAATGACTTTGTATGATAATCCCTTCCTAAAATCGCCTCCCACCGAGTTTAGGGCTAAAAAATGTGAGAAATGAAGCTAGGTCCCGAAATCCCAGCTATATATTCAGCTGCAGATGTCGCAAATGCGACCCTCGCAAATGCGAAACACCCATCACAAATGTGGAACCTGCTGATCCCAAAAGAAGTCGCAAATGCGACCCTGACTTCGCATTTGCGAAGTTAGGCCCCTTCGCAAAAGGGATCATGTGATCACAAAAGCGGTTCTGTGACCGCAAAAGCGATCAAGCTTGTCTAGGTCCCCCAATCACAAAAGCGATAAAAATTTCACAAATGCGAACATGGCAGCCCCCAGCCAACCTCGCAAATGCATTCCTAACCTCGCAAATGCGAATAGTTTCTCGCATTTGCGAGACCTGCAACACCAGTCCAGCACCAACAACTATGAAACATGGCCAAAACAATGAACCCCCATGGCTCCACACCAAATATCCACACAAGTCTAAAAATATCTTACGAACTCGCTCATGCGATTAAAAAACCAAGAAAGCATCTGGAACCACAAATTGCACACTAAAACACATGAAAATTATAATGAAACTCAAGAATTGCTAGAGACACAACCATGCGAGCCGATTCCTATCAAACCAACTCGGAATAACCTCAAATTTTGCAAACAAGTTCCAAATGACAAAAAGGATATTCCAATTCCAGAAACCAAATATGAACCCGATAGCCATAAAGTCAACCCATGGTCAAACTTAGAAAAATTCTAAACCTTCAAATTGTCAACTTTTGCCAAAAAACTGCCAAATAAACCTAGGAACCTTCAAATCTTATTTTGGGCTTACGCCTAAGTCCATAATTACCATTCTGACTTAACGGAACCGTCCAAACTCCAATCTAAGATCAAATACACAAAAAGTCAAACTTGGTATACTCTTCCAACTTAAAGCATCTAAAATGAGAATCATTCTTCTAAATCAATTCCAAATCACTCGAAAATCAAAACCGACCATACACACAAGTCATAATACATAGAATGAAGCTACTCAAGACCTTAAACCACCTAACGGGATGCTAAAGCTCAAAATGATTGGTCAGATCATTACATTCTCTCCCTCTTAAACAAACGTTTGTCATCCAACGTGCCAAGAGTTGTAGCAAAGCCATCAAATTACTGCATAAACACACGATAACCATACCTATGGGTGATATCACATCAATCCAAACCATATAATCCCGTCAACACCATCTCGAATAAAGATTGTTCCTTCAACCTGTATACGGTTAAAATCAGGGAGCCCGATTTCGAGGTCTTAAATTGAGTTATAAGCCCGAGTCCGGGTAACTCGAAATAGAGGTCGGACCCGGCTGAGGGACACGTGCCTCGAGGAAGCTGATCGAGGGCCTGACACGACTTGCATCGAGGGCAGCGCAATCTCAAAGTCAATCAAGAAAGAGCGGGAATTTCTCAAGGACACATGGACCAGGGCATAAATTAAAGGATAAGATTTGTACGAAATGGTACAGGCTCGTACTAGGTTGTTATACACCTGTACCAATAGAAGTCTTTACTACAATTAGGAGTGTACTATATTGGGGTTTTCTTCTCCTATATAAAGGGCCCCCAATCATTTTGTAAGGATAATCTGATATTATTCTCTGCAATAGAACATTCAGCTCTGTCTTTCTTGTTTAATGTTCTCAACAATTATTCTTCAGATTTATTGTCTTTACTTTATTGTTCATACTTTATTGTTCCAAGCTGACCTCGAGGTCCCTGGAATAACCGAGCTCGAGGCCCCTATTGTTCCAACAACACTGATTTGGTTCAACTTTTCTTCTTACTTAAGTTTAATATTACTTGTATAATCACTAGATTAGAATATATCACATATCTATAAAACCACAAATTATCTTTAATTGTTACTGATATTTTTTGAGGTAAACAGTTTGGCGCACACCGTGGGGCTAAAGATAATAGTGATTATTTTAGTGCTAGTTTTCTGATAGCACACGCTATTCTTCACACTTTTTCTTGTCAAAGATTTTTTGATTTCAGGCCAAAATATGTCAAGCACACAAAATGCACCTGCTCATGATAGTGAGGGACTCGGAGAAAACATCGGTATGGGGCTTGGTGTACCACCCATAAATCCTGAGGGAGTGCCAAATGTGGAGCCAATTGATATCAGTTCTTACAACGCTCTAAACACGGACGCAGGCACACACCCCGTAAGGAATGCGCACGGGGAAGCCCGAGTAAGAGGCCAGGAAACACGAGGACTAGAAGAAGGAGGAGTCAGCCTCCAAGTGATATTCGAAATGTTGCAAGCTCAGCAAGTCGCCATCGCTCAACTCCAAAGTCAGAACATGACTCCTAACACTGCCGAACCAGTGGACGCCCGGCATACGGAGCCTGCGCCTGAAAGGCCCGATGAAAGTGGCTCGCGGACTGATCCCGCTATTATGAAAATGCTTGAAGAGATGACTAAAAGAATCGAGTCCGGAGAAAAGAAAATTGAAGAAAATGACAAAAAGGTGGAGACATACAATTCAAGAGTTGACCAGATACCAGGAGCACCTCCGATTTTGAAAGGACTGGATTCAAAAAAGTTCGTACAAAAACCTTCCCCCCAAGTGCGGCTCCAATGCTCATTCCCAAGAAGTTTCGCATGCTCGATATACCAAAATATAATGGAACAACTGACCCTAATGAACACATTACTTCATACACCTGTGGAATCAAAGGAAACGACTTGAATGATGATGAAATCAAGTCAGTATTGTTGAAAAAGTTTGGGGAAACATTATCAAAAGGAGCTATGATCTGGTATCACAACTTAGCTCCTAACTCCATTGACTCATTTGCTATGTTGGCGGATGCCTTCGTGAAAGCACACGCCGGGGCCAAAAAGGTGGCCACAAGAAAATCAGACGTCTTCAAAATAAAATAAAGGGATGACGAGATGCTAAGGGAGTTCGTGTTTCGGTTTCAGATGGAAAGGATGGAACTACGACCGGTCTCCTACGACTGGGCGGTACAGGCCTTTATGCAAGGTTTGAATGAAAGAAGTTCGATAGCATCTAGACAGCTAAAGCAGAACTTAATCGAATATCCAGCTGTAACATGGTCGGATGTGCACAATCGGTATCAGTCAAAAATTAGGGTCGAGGACTACCAGTTGGGAGCCCCCTCGGGCTCAGTTCACCTGAACAGATTCACAGCTAAGCCCCCGAGGGACACAGACCGGGGATCAAGATTCAACAAGGAAATATATCAACCGTACATCGAAGATAGAAGGAACATTTCAAGGCGTAATGCACCTCGGAATTATGGAAGAGTAGATCGAGGCCAAAGCTCCCGGGGACTTATAAGCAAGACTGGGCCCGACAGGCGCTCGGGGCCAGTGGAGGCACCTAGATTATCGGAATACAACTTCAGTGTCGACGCCTCAAATATCGTCTCAGCCATTGGCAAAATTAAAGATACTAGATGGCCCTAGCCCATACAGACAGATCCTTCTCAAAGAAACCCCAACTTAATGTGTAAGTATCATGGTACTCACGGGCATAAGACCGAGGATTGCACACAGCTTAGAGAGGAGGTAGCCCGACTATTCAACAAGGGGCACCTTCGTGAATTTCTCAGTGACTGAGCCAAAAACCATTTCCGAGAAAGAGATGCAAACAAGAAGAATGAACCAGAAGAACCTCAACATGTCATTCACATGATCATCGGTGGAGCCGACGTCCCACAGGGACCTACATTCAAACGTACTAAGGTATCCATCACAAAGGAAAAGCGGACTCGGAATTATGTGCCCGAGGACGCTCTATCATTCTGCGAAAAGGAAGCAAAAGACGTATCCTAGCCTCACAACGACGCCCTGGTAATCTCTATCCTTTTGAATAAAATTTAGGTTAAACGTGTTTTGGTGGATCCAGGTAGCTTGGCTAGCATAATCAGATCGAGGGTCGTGAAACAACTCGGCATGCAAGATCAGATTGTACCTTCATTCCGGGTTCTAAATGGATTCAACATGGCAAGTGAAACAACGAGGGGAGAAATTATCTTGCCTGTAAACGTAGCCGGGACCATACAAGACACCAGGTTCCATGTCATCGAAGGTGACATGAGGTATAACGCATCCCTCGGGAGGCCGTGGATACACAATATGAGGGCGGTGCCTTCGACTATCCATCAAATGATGAAGTTCCTGACAGAGGAAGGAGTGAAAACAGTCCACGGAAAACAGCATGCTGCAAAAGAGATGTTTGCAATCGAGGAAGTGGTGCCGATACCGGAACCCTTGACCTCGGGGACATCGAACTACAAAGGTAAGCAGGTGGCTAAGTAGTAGTCACAGCTCCGAGCCTCAACAGAAGTGGAATATCAGGTAATCGAAGGCGAAGAAAGGAATTCCCCAGATCCTCAAACCATCGTTGTTTCCGAAAAGCTCGATGCTACCAAACCAACCGTTCAAGAGAAAGGTACATCTGGGAACAGGATTAATCCCCGCTCTTAGGAAAAAACTCATTTAGTTTCTTATTGATAATATAGATCGCATTGCTTCGCCTCGTTTAGATATGACAGGGATTCCGCTTGGAGGATAAGCAGGTAATATAATGAAAGTTTATATTGATGATATGACTGGTCAAGTCCCTGTGCGCAGAGGACCACTTTAATTCATTTGTAGGAAATAATCAACATGTCGGGGCAATACGACACGAAGCTCAACCCAGAGAAGCGTTCCCTCAGAGTTGGCGCGGCTAAGTTTCTCGGCCTTTGTGGTGTCAAATCGGGGCATCAAAATCATCCTCGACCAGGTCAAGGTCTCGGAGATATCATGGTCACGGATAGCAAGACCTCGGAGTCGTTGATAAAGGATCTTACAGGCTCGGCACGATGGAAGCCCTCAAAGGCTCGTGATCTCGAGAATACCCCTTCCTACACAAAGGCCGTAGGTTGTAAAGCATGCGTTGCACTCTTTTTCCCTTAGCTAGGATTTTGTCCCAAATGGGTTTTACCGGCAAGGTTTTTAACGAGGCAACACCTACATGCTACCCGAGGAACAGTCAACAAGTATTCGAGGCTCCTTTTAAATCGACCTCGAATACTAGGGGGCATCACCCTCAGAGATTACATTTTCGGGAAAGATATTTCACGCCTAAGAGGGTCTCGATAGGAGAATGCTGTAATGGGCCAAACGGTCAAACGAACCATGTCCATATAGAATAATCGAGCCCCGACGGCAAAACATGTACGCATGTATTAGCTATTTAAAGAAGCATTCTAGTTATATCAAAAATACTTTGTGTCTCGTACGAGGTCTACACTTATAATCCCATAGGAAACAGCTTAAGAGCCAAAATATAGAAGCACCCCGAATACTCGGGGACTGTCATCGAAAATCCGAAATTATAAGACCTCAAAGAGGCACCCCTTCGAAACAAAAGCCAAGGCCAATATTCTCGGGGACTAACTTCTCGAAAAATTTCGAAAAGTTATTGGGAAACAAGTCCAAGTGACGTACCCGAAGGCTATGGCGATACTAAAGACTACGGTCATATAAAGGCTACGGCCAAATAATGCGGCTCAGAGACGTCCGACTTCCGCTATAAATTAAAGGCCTTCAAACACTTTGTAAAAACCGGTTAAATCAGCTACCCTCGGCAAGAGCAAAATACAAAGGGCTTTGATAAATTCAGCCCTCGAAAATTCCAAGGTTTTCGATAACATCGGCCCTCAGAAATACCTCAAGAGGTGTTCGATTATGTTTACATAAACAAATCACTAATAAGGTTCCAACATGTCAAACCTTCGAAAAACCTACGGGTGCAAAAGACGCATGCTAAGGCATGATTAAAATTTCACTAAGTCTTTTAAGCCGAAATGAGGGAAAATTATCTAGCCATTCTAAGAGCCCAAGGGCCAACTTAAAGAGCCTAAGGGCCAACTTAAAGAGCCTAAGGGCCAATTTACAAGAGCCCAAGGGCCAACTCAAAAGAGCCTAAGGGCCGATACATAAGAGCCTAAGGGCCAACCTCGAAAGGCTTAAGGGCCTAAAACTTATAGTTTGAGACTCCATTTTCACTTCTATCCGGACTCGAGGTTCACGATATCCTGAGCTCACAACGAATTGGTTTAGACTCAGCTCAAAAATTATTATCCAAGGGTTTATAATACCCCGAATCAATCCTCGGAATAATCATTCAAGTGAAGTTTTCTATAAATAAAGGCAATGTTGAATAAAAGCAATGTTAAGACGAGATAAAAGGTTCCCCCCGTATTTCCAAAAGATGATTGCAGGAAATATTTACACAAGGAAAGCTTACAAGGAAACAAATAAAGTAACCTAAAACTACTTCGGGGTCACATCCCTAGCAGCTGCATCTTCAGTAGTCACATCTTCGGGAGCCTCGCCCTCGGGGACTTCATCCCCGTCTCCTTCACTCTCGGAGACACTAGTTGAATCATCTTCATCGGAAAGCAGAACGGCCGCCTCTTCTTCAAAAATCTTCTCCGCTTCAATATCGGCTGAAAGATCGAAGCCGCGAGCATGTATCTCCTCGAGGGTCATCCTCCGGGATTGTCGCCTAGCATGGTCAAGGGCGCTTGATAACTTAGCCTCCGCTGTAGAAGAGATCTCCTTTGACCTAGCATTAGCCGCTTCGGCGTCGGCTCGATACGAATTCATAGTTGCCGCCGCATCGGATTTGGCCTTGGCCAGCTCAACAACAGATTTGGCTTTAAGCTCCTCGATTTTGAGGCCCCGAGCTAGGTTCTCCTCCTTCGCACCTCGAAGCTGGCGTTCGAGCGAAGCTAACTTCTCTTTTAAAGTTTGCTTCTCAGAGGCGAGATCGTCCATACCCTGCCTCCACCTCAGGGCCTCGGCTTCTTTCGTCTGAAGCTCCTCCCGAAGCTGCGCCTCCAAATCGGCCTTCTAATGGAACTGCGAAATTTCAAGTGTCAGCTGCCAAAACAAAGCAAGTACGTAACAGACCCTCGGGATCTATAATACCTTCTCAACATACTCGGCTCGACCTTGGCACGCCTGCGTCAACTCAACTCGAAGATCGTAGGTCTCCACCAATTTCTTAGCATAAAGGGCTTTGACGGCATCCCTCTCCTCCAGAGTCTTTTTAAGTTTAGCCTCGCATCAAGCAATATCATCTCGAGACTTGGAAAATGCCTTTTTATGGAGCACCACAGCCTTCAGAAAAAGGAGGAAGGACAGATTCAGAACAGCTAAAACAAAGGCGCAGGCATAAAAAAATAGAAAACTCACTTGTTTAAAGAGTTTACGAGCCTCTTCAAAAATGAAAGAAGCGTCAGGGTAGGGGCCATCTTCAAGCCCTGCGAGACACTCTTGAAAGATGTCATGCCCTTCATGACTTGCTTCCACCTCAGAAGACCTCATATTCAGAGCCTCCTGGATTTGTCCCTCGGAGAACTCGGGGCCAGGAGGAGAATCATCCACGTTGATCACCCCGAGAGATCCACTCGGGGCATTCTCCTTTATCTGAAGAGGCTCGGG
This sequence comes from Nicotiana attenuata, assembly GCF_001879085.1. Taxonomy (NCBI): domain Eukaryota; kingdom Viridiplantae; phylum Streptophyta; class Magnoliopsida; order Solanales; family Solanaceae; genus Nicotiana; species Nicotiana attenuata. The sequence goes on along the minus strand of NC_031991.1, from coordinate 16,195,810 downwards.
GTCAGGTCGTTCGGCCTCGCCCCCATAATGATCTCTTGAGCGAGGTGCTTTCTTTCTGGACGATGGTTCAGGGACTTTGTTTGAGCTCCCTTCGGAGATTTCTTCGGCTCTGGAATGAGCCACATCAACCGCTACTGGTTCAGTGGGCTTCGAAGCATCGACATTCTTTCTTTTACGGTTTACCAGCAGGCAATCATCATCTTCTTCTTCCTCCTGGTCCCCAAGATGTTGGGCCATTTCCGGAGATAAGGCCGATGCATCTGCCTTAAGCTTTCGAGCTAAGCATTTCCTTGGCTTCGACAGATTTTCAGACAACTCTCTCCTCCTTTTTCTTTCTTTAGGAGGCTTCGGAGTCTCCACTTCACCAGATGGGGCCGGCCTCAATTCAACGACGTCTCCAAGACCTACGTGAAATCGAGATCAGTATCCCGTAACGGAAACACTGAAAAACAAACAAGAGAACTCACCATGGTTTTTTGCCTCCCATCGGCCCTTGGCCAGATCTCGCCAGCAACGCTCCGAGTAAGAGAAGGTGGAGGCCAGCTTTCGGACCCAGCCGTCGAGGTCTGTGACCCCACCGGGAAACCAAGCAAGGGCTACACCATCATAAAAAGGTTAGATCAAAGAAAAATATAAAGTTGGGGAAAAGAAAAGAAAGCAGGGTATAAACCTGCTGCATACTCACGTTTCATGTTCCACTCCTCGGGTAATGGCATCCAGTCAGCAGGAATTAAATCGGAGGTCTTGACTCGGACAAACCGGCTCATCCACCCGCGGTCTTTATCCTTATCGATGCTAGAGAAGAGGGATTTTAAAGATCGGTGTTGCAGTTTTATCAAGCCCCCACGATAAAGTCGGGGACTGTACAATCTGATCAGATGATTGAGGGTAAAAGACATTCCCTCGATTTGGTTCGAAAAGAACCTAATTAAGTAAGCGATTCGCAGAAGGAGGGGTAGATCTGGCCGAGCGTCACTCGGTATCGTTGGCAAAAGTCGAGGATAACTGGGTCTATGGGACCCTGAGCCGCAATTGCAGGGCCCAACGTAAACAGGTAAGTCTATACACTCAAGTACCCCTCTTTATATATGGTGATATCCTCCTCAGAGGTAGGAATCACTATTTCCTTATTGTCCCATTTGCACTCCTCCTTTACTTGCTTGAGCTCGGCCTTGGTCACCAAACAAACATATCGAGACATGGGCTCGTATCGGCCCGGTGTCGAAAATAGGTTTTTCGATTTTAAAATCGGATGTAATCTCACACTGCGGTGGAATGCATTCCTCGATACGTGGTGGCACTACCGGTTTACTCTTTGTCGATCGAGAAGATGAAGGAGCTTTTTCCTTTTGAGGAACAGATTTAGAAGTTTTAGCCATCACTATGCGGTAGATCCAAGAAGATGAAAAATGTTGTTAGTGAAGAGAAGGGAGAGCTCAAGGAAATTGAAAAGGGCTAAATGAGACTTTAGAAGTAATAAAGTTTGTAAGGTTGTGGGATCTATCTATTTATAAAGGTCATTTAAGCGTGCTGAGGAAGCCAAAAGGCCGACCATCAGCCGCCTCTAATTAATGATTTAGGGAATCGTACAAAAAACAACATTTCAGTCACTTCAATTGCTTATGTCATGATATTGGCATCAGGACCAAGGCATCGGGAATTAATTTGTCAAAAATCATTAAGAACAGCCTACAAATAGAGTTCGAGCAAACACTCACTCGACTACTAAGCCTAAGGGCTACCCAAGTTCGAGCAAATTCTCACTCGGGGACCATCTATAAAGCCTAAGGGCTATCTTTATTTCGAGTTCGAGCAAATTCTCACTCGGGGACCATCTATAAATCCTAAGGGTTATCATTATTTCGAGTTCGAGCAAACACTCGCTCGACTATTAAGCCCAAGGGCTACCCGAGTTCGAGCAAATTCTCACTCGGGAACTATCTATAAAGCCTAAGGGCTATCTTTATTTCAAGTTCGAGCAAACACTCGCTCGATTACTAAGCCCAAGGGCTATCCGAGTTCGAGCAAATTCTCACTTGAGGACCACGAAAAAGTCAAAGGATTAGCTTTATTTCGAGATCATGCTCTCACCTAACTCAAGCTCGAGAATCCCGACGTTCTAAGTTCACCTTCAAGCTCAGCTCGAGGATTAACAAAAACCTCGAAGTGTATTGTATTGATAAAAACCTAAGGGTTTATTATGTCCTAAGCTCGATATTTGAGATAGTCATTGAAATCATAAAATCGAGTCTTTTACGAATAAAGACAAAATAAAATTCAACATGGGCCGAAAGGGATACAAAAAGATCCTTTTATATTTCCAAGAAATGATTACAAAGTATAACTATGGCAAGGATACTTACACAGGAACAAAGAAGCAAAAACAAAAGCTAAAGATCCTAATTCACTCTTAAGGCCACGATCTCGAGAGCATCATCTTCGGAAATCCTCTTCTCGGGGACACCATTTCCGATCTTTGGAAATTTTTTGGCAGAAGGCCCTCGATAAATGTGATTATATCTTCAGCAGCCGAGGTTGAGTGCTCCGTTGAAGTTTTGGGCCATAATACATCAAGAAAGAACAAAAATACAGAAGGGGTTGCAAGATGCACGAGCAACAATCCAAGAGTGTTCATCCTCGGAACTCTGTTCCGGCGCGGGATGCAAAAGTTAGTAGATGATAGTGCCACCTCATTCCATGGAAATCAAAAGGAATAAAGCGCCACACCAGGTTGAAGTTAAGTGAGATGAGCAGCAGTGTAAAGTTCGCATATCTTTCGATACGGGAAGAATTCGGTGCCTTTCTCTCTTTGTTTCGAGCCAAATCTTTAAAAGAAGGAGCCTTGGCGTAACTGGTAAGGTTGATGAGGCGCCACACCAGGTTGAAGTTAAGAGAGATGAGCAACAATATAAAGTTCGCATATCTTCTGATACGGGAAAAATTCGGTGCCCTTCTCTCATTGTTTCAAGCCAAAACTTTAAAAAAGGGAGCCTTAGCATAACTGGTAAAGTTGCTGCCATGTGACCTTGTGATCACAGATTTGAACCATAAAAATAGATGAGGAAGAGATAGAGAAGGGAAAGGGCTAAAAGTTGATGAAGAAGGAATGAGTGTAGTTTTTGTTCAGCCAAGTAACCCCCTATTTATGGAAAGCCAATGACGATTCACCGCACTAATGGCCGACCAATGCTAGCATGCATTCAATGTTTTTGGGGCAATGAACCGACGGGACGTTTTGATCACTTCAAGCGCCGCTGGCACTAATGGCCGAATAATGCTGGCATGCATTCAATGTTTTTGGGGAAATGAACCGACGAGACGTTTTGATCACTACGTCACGAGCATGACGTCATCGCGAGAGGCTCGGGAAAATCGAGGTTCAAATCATTTCTTTTCATCTTATTCTAAGAAACGCGGGGACTATCTGTATACAGTTAAAATCAGGGATCCCAATTTTGAGGTCTTAAATTGAGTTATGAGCCCGAGTCCGGGTAACTCGAAATGGAGGTCGGACCCGGCTGAGGGACACGTGCCTCGAGGAAGCTGATCGAGGGCCTGGCACGACTTGCATCGAGGGCAGCACAATCTCGAAGTCAATCAATAAAGAGCGGGAATTTCTCAAGGACATGTGGACCAGGGCATAAATTAAAGGATAAGATTTGTACGAAATGGTACATGCCCGTACTAGGTTGTTATACACCTGTACCAATAGAATTCTTTACTACAGTTAGGAGTGTACTATATTAGGGTTTTCTCCTCCTGTATAAAGGGCCCCCCAATCATTTTGTAAGGATAATCTGATATTTTTCTCTGCAATAGAACATTCAACTCTGTCTTTCTTGTTTAACGTGCTCAATAATTATTCTTCAGATTTATTGTCTTTACTTTATTGTTCATACTTTATTGTTCCAAGCTGACCTCGAGGTCCCTGGAATAACCGAGCTCGAGGCCCCTATTGCTCCAGCAACACCGATTTGGTTCAACTTTTCTTCTTACTTAAGTTTAATATTACTTGTATATAATCACTAGTATTAGGATATATCACATATCTTTAAAACCACAAATTATCTTTAATTGTTACTTACATTTTTCGAGGTAAACATAACCTTATTAATAAGCTTTATAACAATATTGCAACATTCAAGCCTCCCCCAATGACCTGATCCTCACATATACACACTGTATCAACCTCAACCAGCTGCAAAAAATCACAAATACATCCACAAGGTATATCCACACGACGTAACCCATCGCTCACATTCCCATAGCAATATGCCCGACCACAGTAGCTGCCCATAACCAAACCCGACACCAGTAAATAATCTCGTATTGGATAGAACCTTGTCCCAAACCTTCACAACACTGCAAATGAAGTAAGAAACATGTGAAAACTCATGACACTCACCCAACCAACAAGTCACAACAAACACCACCTAAACACATATGCCGCAATCTGTACCCAACAAACCCAACTCGAATATAACTGAAGATGGAAAGAGGAACACACGAGAGAACTATACAACAAGTCCAACAAGTACAACTCCCCATCGGTAACGTACCATGAATCCACCCCATAAGGAAGAAGCAAATCTCTCGCAAAAACCACAAATAATCTCATCCTAACATAACTCCATCACGACATATAGCCCGGTCCAAACATATCGATCCACAAGGAACAAGGGGATCCCGTCCTTAACTCGGAATCACAAGTAGGATAAACATCCCGACAACTTAAAAGCTTCTACTAACTTAATCCCCTAGAACAAAATCATAAAACGCAACGAACACCCCATGCCTATAGAGTACCTCAATCGCAAGCAGTGGTAAAATCATCCAGAATCATGTCAAAACCTATCATATTAAGTAACAACAAATCCACCCTAGTCTCACAATCTCCAATAGTGACCAACCAAGAACGATAGACACAATCTACCACAATAGAGCTCTAACAGGTATAGACACATAAATAGAGTTCAAGATTCATTAAACATATCCATATATGAAGCAAGATAGGATGACTCATACCAATAATAGGACTAGATCAAAATAAAATTGATGTATCTCTATGACAAACCCGAACCATACTTGTAGCAACATCATCTAATACAGCAGGCTCAACCCTACCAGTGAAAGCATAACAATGGGCCTAGCCTCCCCCCTCTAGGACGCCATCTATCCGCATGTCCTCCATCTTTAGCTGGCTGTGCATGTGTAATAGCAACTGGAGACGAACCTATAGACTGAGTACTCCGCTGAGGTGCACCCGGCCGAAGTCTGGGACAATCTCTTACCATGTGCCTGATATTCCCACACTCGAAACAACCCCTCTACTGATATGGCTGTGGAAGCTGTCCGGGACGAGTTCTCTGGGACCCATGTAACTGGAGCACCACGTGAAACCTAAAGTGTAGACTGAACTGGCTGACTGAAAAAACCTCCGCCATGACGCACCCTGCCCCCAAAACAGGGATAAGTAGATCCTCTAGGTTCAGAGGCTTCTTAGACTCCTTATTGTCCCTCTCTAGATCGCGGATCTGTTCCACCCTCCTAGGGATCTCCACAACCTGATGAAATAGAGTATCACTCTCTAACTCCCGTGCCTTCCCAAGTTTGAGACCATAACTGAGTCCCTCAATAAATCTGCGAATTCACTTTCTAATAGTGGAAACCAAAGCAGGTGCATGACGAGATAGCTGTGAAAATCTCATAGCATACTCGGACACGGTCACAGTCCCCTAGCGCAACTGCTCAAACTCGGTGCGCAATGCATCCCGGAGGGTCTGTGGAACGAACTCCCTCAAAAATAGATCAGTGAACTGAGTCCAAGTAAATAGTGCTGTGCCAGCTGGCCTAATCTCCTCATAAGCCTGCCACCATCTATATGCCGGCTCCCGTCAGCTGGAAAGTAGTAAGGGCGACGCAGCTCAACTCCACTATGCCCATGTGCGCAGATCACGGTGACACTGGTCTAGAAAATCCTGTGCATCCTTAGAAGTTGTGCCATTGAAAGTAGGAGGATCATACTTATTGAAACTCTCTAACCTATTTTTTTCCTCCTCTGACGCTGCTGGCCTTACCTTAGGCTTAACCAAAATCATGGGTTGTGCCGGCATAACACCCGAAGTCTGATCAATAAGAGCCCACTACTCTAGAGTACAAGCAGCAGGAGTATGAGCTCCTCCCCTAGCCTGTGAAGTAGCTAGTGCAACCAGAATCAAACCCGCATGAGCCAATGTACCAAACATGCTCAGAAAGCGCGCTAAAGTCTCCTTAATATTAGGGGAAACAACAGGCGCCTCGGGTGCCTGCTCCCCAAACGGAGCTACTGGTGGCTCCTCAACTGCTGCTCTGGCAGGTGCTCTAGCTGTAGTACGTGCCCCTCCTCGGCCTCTGCCTTTACCCTGTTCCCTAGCAACACCATCCCAGGGGGCAACATCGTCAGTAATTGCAGCTCGTGTCCTCACCATCGAATAGAAAGACAAAGTCTCAAACTCCAAAATCAATAATTGCGGATGATAGGAATGAAAGAAGTGGAATTTCCTAATAGTTCCGTAGCCTTTCGAAGATAAGTACGGACGTCTCCGTACCGATCTGGAAGACTCTACTAAACTTGCTTATGACTCATAGAACCTTCGAACCTAGAGCTCTAATGCCAACTTGTCACGACCCAAAATCCCACCTTGAGGAACGTGATGGAAACTAGTCCGTAGGACTAGGTAAGCCTAACACACAGTGAAATTTAACATATTTAATCCATTTAACTATTAAATATGAACTAGTAAATGACATAACATAGTTGAAAGTGAACAATAGTTATACATCCCTAAATCGGTAGTACAGAGCCATAAGCTCTATTGAGAGTGCACCAGAAATTGCTAAATACAATACTGTTTGGAGATAAAGTAAACAATAGCAAAGAACATAGAAATTTACTCCGAGGCCTACGGGCGAAAATGCAGGTATACCTTGAAGTTCCACAAAAACTCTGACAATCAGCTCAATATCACCTAACTCACTCTAAAGTACCTGGATCTGCACAAAGGCGTACAGAAGTATAGTATGAGTACACCACAATCGGTACATAGTAAGTACCAAGACTAACCTTGAAGGAGCAGTGACAAGCTTCAAGTCAAGACACTCACTAATCAAATAACATGTGAAAAATATCAAAAACCGGCAAAAAGAATAATAATACAAAGCAATAAAAGCTAATAACTCGTCAGATTAAGCGATAACCAATTAGTAACAAACCTCTTTAAATTATTTTGTGATTGCTTAGTCATACAAATGTATTTTTTGCATCCACATATATATTTCATAATATTTTACTTCATGGCATATAATTATATTTGTATTTTAAAGTTACTTTTACATAATTTTGCAACAATAGCCTATATTCTATACATAATTATATTTATTATATTATTTATACTAAAATAGCATTTCATATTTTTATAATGTTAAGATGTTATTTTCTGGCATTTTACTACATGAATAATATTTTTATTATTTATTAGTCATTTTGTTATAATTTATTTTTAATGAATTTCGTGTATTTAATTTGTAGCCCAATTTTGAGCTAATTTCGGGCACAATTCACCAGCCCACACCCTAAACTCCAGCCCAATAATACCTAGCCCAATACCAGCGACCCACTACCCCATACCCGTTCACTAACCCGATCCGACTCTAATTAAATCCTAGCCGTTGATCTGCCTCTTCTAATTTACCTCACACTAAACCCTAGCCCCATTTTACCTGGTTAGCCGCCTCTATACGCTCTCAAACCCTCCCCTCACTTCATAAACCCTAGCCGCCTCCCAAAATATTCTTCGAATCTGACCAAATCATGGATTCCTTCTGTAATTCTCTTACCTTTTATGCGTTACCTCATTGCCACTTACAAGATTATGGTGTTACTTAGTATTTGCCTCACTTTTGGCAAATACCAGTCCCCGAATCAAGGGAATCAGCTTCACCCTTCAAGATTTGGACGATATGTCGTCTATATGCATCATAGCAAGGTCTTATGGGTCTGATTCACCAAGATCTTCAATCAATCTTTGATTCTGGCCAAACTAGGGTTTACTTGATTTTTTCCTAATTTGGTTCTTAAACGATTCTGCATGCTCTTCCTTCCTTATATATTTTTGATTTATTGTGTTTCCTTGTTTAGATGTTTGATTTCGACTACTATATAAACCCTTCCCCAAATTTCCTAGGACAGACCAGAAGAACGATTCTCTCTTACCCTCACTCACTCGATACTATTCCAAATCTATTGTTCTTGGCCGGCTGAAAGCCAAGGCTACCGGAATTTGCATTCTTAACCTCCCCAGTGTGAGCACTGCTCGGGACTCATCAGAAGCCCTTGTGAACTCTAGCATACTAGGATTGGGGTCTTGTTGTCCTCTATTGCTACTTATTTTCGAAGTATTTCTGAAATTTGCTCTTCTCCTTTACTTATTCGTTAGTTTCAACTGGTTAGTATCTTATTCTCTCGTAATTTCATTACTTTCTGAATGTGTGCATTTCTATGGGTGTTTAACATCATGCTATCTCAAACCTGCTAGTTCTGACTTTTGCTAAGTGATACATGATGTTTACTTGGCTTGCAACTAAACCTGATTAATGCTTATCGAATACTGTTTGAATTTCTAGGAAGATATGTCTGTCCAGAAGTGTTTTCTACTTATTGAATCTCTTATACATCACCTACTGTCCTGTTGTAACTATGGGATGGCCTTATATGAATATACTTAGCCTAGTATGCTTTTCCTTGACCTTATTAGCCTCAATGCTTGCCTATTGTAGATAACCAAGCTGTTTGAATGCTTGTCTCCACATTTAAGCCTAGTTGACTATTCAAGACTAGTGTTTATCTTGAACCATTACTGGCAATCTCTTAGGAGATTAATGCATGCTTAGAACCTATTGAAAATATGCTTATGCCAAATCTTTTATGTATCCTTGTTATTCCCTGAGATCAACTTGTGATCATATGAACTCTGTATGCCAATGTTGTTACAATGCCAAGACAGACTTATCCTTTGCGTTGATGTTTTGTGCTAGGGTGAATGTCAATCCCAATTTTGTTTGCTCTTCTTTATACAGTGCCTGTTACTTTACTTAGTTGAAAGTCAACCTCTTCTCATCTGAATGCTCACTTATTTAGAAACTGTGTTGCTTGCCTGTCCTATATGTTAAGCTCTGCAAATTAGCTATTCTCATTAGGCTCTTATGCTGAAGTTTCCATGTTAAGTCTGTATCTCCCTGGTCTTGCCCATGACACTATTGGATTTCTATGTTCAAACCCCTGTTTACGGTTCCTTAGGATGGTTTTGGACTAGTCTTTGTTTTGGAACTTTATCTAAAATAGCCCTGTTGCTCTTAAACTTTGTTTCTAGAATTACAACCATAAACTTGCCTCATATGTGCTTTGTGTGCCTTTCCATGTAGTATGATCCTGTCCATATATTTTGGCTAGAGCTGTTGTTCGTCACAGTTTTAAGAATTAAGTGTTTCTGTTTCAAATCTGTTCTATGTGTAGTTTGTCACATGTATGGCTTAGTTTGGCATCTACTTGGGTAAGTAAGTTATTCGTTGGGCCTATTATTTGTCCATATGTGTTGTTGGACATGTGCATTAGATTTAGGAGTATTGAACTGTCCTGGTGAGCCTGTGGTTTGGGCTTGCTGTTTGTCCGGGGACTAATGCTATTGAAGGCCTGGGGATACCCCTGGTTTACTTTGATATTTGGCCTACAATTGCTTTAGTGGCCTGTATTTGTTTCAGCTTGTATTTGGTCATCTTTAAGTATGTATTATTTCATTATGGGTATGTAATGATTTTGTAAACAAACAATTGGGAGTTAGTGAAATTGGGGGAATGGGTGTGTTCTATTCTTGCATAAAAGGGTAGAAAACATGCCTATAGGGTCTACGTACTTTATTTGCTAGTTGTTTAACTTGCTTTATTTCTGCACATTAATAAAAATCATGTCTATAGGAATCGTACACAGTTCACCTAAATTGTCTAATAATCGTCCTCTATCTCAAGCATGTTATTAATCGCTATACTTGATTTTATGTCTACTACTGTGCGCTCTTAGACAGCATGCCTATAGAAATCAAACGCCTTGATTAATTATTAGACAACATGCCTATAGGATATGATAATACATGTCTTCACTAAATGTTCATCTAAATATCATTACTATAGGATTTTAATAAACTACTTCTGCTGTTTTCGTTACATTTCCCCGCCTAGATGACATGCCTATAGGGATAAAGTATTATAAAAATCAAGTTCAATTGTCAATCCTGCCTATAGGATATTATCACTATTCTAGAAAACATGTCTATAAATCAAACGTTGTTAACTCTAAGCCTTCGAACAATCTTACTGCCTCATTGCGTGAACAATTTAGAGATCATGCCTATAGGGGTTTTAACGCCTTCAATCTCGAGTTCATTAGTCTAAAGCTGCAGCACTGCTTATACAATACTGGAAATTAGAATCGCATAGAAACCATGTCTATAGGATTTAACAACTCTAATGCGTCTTAATTCTAAAACTATATACTGCATGTTCTGCTTGCGTGCATTTGTTTTTTATGTGTGGAGGCTAACTTGGAACCCTTAGTTGTCTTTATGTGAAGTCCTATCTATTTTGTATGTCGCCCAATTTTATCATTTTGAGTAACCTAAGTAAAGTCTAGAACAACCTAATAGTAGGTCGAACGCCTCCTTGACCATAGGCATGGGACGAGTAGTGCACACATAGGATACTGTTTAGAAGTGAACTAGAGCGCCTTTAAGTAATAACTTCAACATAGTAATTATGTAGCATGAGCTGATAGTCTATGCCCGCTAAATAACATGAGCAACCCCTACCCTAAGGGAGCTGCGAAGTATTATTTATGTTGCACAGGGTGATCTTTTAGGCTAAAATACTTCGCCCCCTATCCTTTATATGCTTGTTGTTCACACCTAGTCATAAATCGACGTAATTGTACTCCTTGTGATTTTTTAAGACTTGCATCAATTAGTCACATAGTTAATTCTTATATTACAATAAGAGTTTTCAACTTTTATATCTTTCTTTGCTTATTTGATCACCTAGCTTAATTATCTAATCCACATAGTATGAATTTCTGTCGGGACCCACAGTTGTGGACTTCGAAGAGTGCCTAACACCTTCTCTTTGAGGTAATTTGAGCCCTTATTCGATCTTTAGTGATGTAGACCAATCAAACAGAGTTATTCGCAAATAGGTGCCCTAACGCACCTTAAAAATTGTCAGGTGGCGACACTTTTCTTTTAATACCTCATTTAAAAGAGTTGTCACATGTCGAAACCCGCTTTCGCGAGAAAACGGGGCGCGACAGAATGGCGACTCTGCTGGGAATTTACAGTAAGGCTCTTACCATAACGAATTTGACTTATGTGGATTATTTCCCTTATTTTTTATATTTGTTCAAATTGCTATGACATGCACATCCCTTCCCTTATTCTCCTATATTTGTTCAAATTGCTATGACATGCACATCCCTTCCCTTATTCTCCTATATTTGTTTAAATTGCTATGACCTGTACATCCCTTCCCTTATTCTCCTATATTTGTTTAAATTTCTATGACATGCATATCCCTTCCCTTATTTTCCTTTATTTGTTCAAATTGCTATGACATGCACATCCCTTCCCTTATTTTCCTTTATTTGTTCAAATTGCTATGACATGCACATCCCTTCCCTTATTCTCCTTTATTTGTCTAAATTATTTTGACATGAACATCCGCTCCATGTTTCACTTTATTGCTATGACATGTATGACCTCTCTCCATTTCCTTCATCTTGTCTAAGACTACTATATTATGACTCTCCCATCACTAATTCCATGCCAGCTTCATTACGTTCTCGCACGTTTTCATAAGTTAAACTGACTTCTCTTTTTGTCTTTTTCTTTCTCTTTTTTTCTACTCCTGTTCATCTTTATCATAATTGTTGTTTTTACGTACTTTTATCATGCAAATACTTGGCAATGTGTTACTATTTCTGCATAAAGCATGCTCCATGCCATACTCCACTCGTGCCTATTATCAACATAGCGGCGCTTGATGAGTGTCCGCGCTTTCCTGAAATTACCCTTTTAATTTGGAAAGGCTTATTTGCGGTAGACTAGTCGATCAGCGGTGCAGTCGACGGTCCCGTGCCTTTCCCTCTCAAGTTGTCCACTTGAGAGTACCACTCTAGACCTTTCTAGAAACCACACTCCGATTTGAAATGTAAATGCATCATGCTAAACCTAGTACAGATTGAGACGTCATTGACGTAACAACCCGCTAAGATAAAACCTTATCCAATGTCCGACGGGATTTCCACAATCCCAATGGACACTATCATATTATGTGCATTACTTGGAGAAAATGTGCCAACATGTTGATCATTATTGCGTAAGTAGTCAGATCTAGAGGAGGAAAGGTCTAACCTTCGATTATTTGTAGAAATTGAAGCACGAAATTCCCAGGTTCGGTATGGTCCAAAACTTCCCGCCTTTTCTAATTTATTGGTGGAAAGACCTTGCACCTTGTGATAGAAATCATGTGAGGAGAGTACTTGGTGACCTGCCATCTTTACTGAACCTTAGACCAAATAGGGAATTAATCGAGGCCGCTACCATGTTCTGGGACAAGAAAAGAGCTGTTTTTCGATTTGGCAATATAGAAATGACTCCTCTCCTAGAACAAATAGGTGTTTCGCCAAATTACCAAGGGATAATCCGGGACTTCTAGTACCAGAAAATCGCATTCCGCACGATTTTCTGAAGATGTTGGGTTTTAAAAAAAATGATGAACTGCTCTGTCTAAAGAAACCATACATCCCTTTGAGTTTCCTTACAAGCGTTATGGGCATAGAAAATCATATCGTCTTCATCATGATGAACTAGCCATTACTTCTTTAGGATAGATGCATGGCGGGGTTTATGTTTTCATTGTCTGCTTCTTGGGGTTGTTGATCTTTCTGATGAAAGGAGGAAGGATTCATGCTCACCTAGCCATGGTCGCCGAACCTTAATGGATGGCATCGAAGGACAAACTTATACTATCATCCCAATGATCTTAGTTGAGATGTACCGTGCTCTAGATCGGTGCAAGCATAGATTCAGACACTTTGAGGGTTGTAATCTATTGCTACAAGTCTGGCTGCTGGAACACTTTAGAGGGATGAATATCTTCAACAACTTCTACGAAGGCCACTAAATGACTACATAGCCAATCATCACCAAAAGAAAATGACATTTATTCCAGACAAGTTTGAAAAGCCTGGAAATGCTGTTGGTTGGGTGCGTTTATTCAACAATCTGATAGACGAGCAAGTGCATTGGATGTTTGAATGGTTTCCTAGTAGTGAGTTCATCATCAAATCAAAAGGGACTACTCACTTGGTACTTGATCGGGTTGCGAGGCATCTACCCTTACGCTCCTATAAGGGTAATGAGGCAAGCTGGAAGAAAATAAGTCATACCTCGGGTTTCCAACATGGTTCAGTACAAGGCAGATTTCAAGGGAGATGTCATCCCATTCAAGTTCGAAGCGCAACACATGTGGAACCAAAAGATCATTGTGGAAGGAGAAACCATTAAGCCAGACAGGTATCACGCCGGCCATATGTACTACTATTTATCATGGTTGGAAGACGATGTAGCTGGGTACGTCAAACCAGGAGTCAATCTGAAGGATAGGATCATAGATGAAGTGGCTGAGGCACAAGTGAAGTACAAGAGGCTACGCGAAAGGGTGTTCGAGTCCGAAGCCAAGCATCTGGAGCAAGAGAAAGTGAACATGAAGGCGATAAGGGAATGGAAGGAGATTGCCACTAAGTCGATGGAGAGATAGAATACTTGGAGCAAGGATTGATGGAGCTAGAAGAAAAGATGCGAAAGAGACTTTGGGATTGTCAAGGCATGGACGACGATCAAGGAGGAAAGCTGGCAAAGCTTACTTATTGCTAGACATGCGCGATCTGGGGAACATGATTGATGGGGTCAAGAGAGCCAAGCATGGAGAAGGTCCTTTAGGGACCAAGTTGATTAGGAGAAGATGTTCTTTACTGCTTTCTAGTTTAGATTAGACTTCGAGGTAATAAAGCTTAATGCCATTAGTGATTTTATTATTATTATTATTATTATTATTATTATTATTATTATTATTATTATTATTATTTTGATTTAGTAAAAGATTGCTTTGGCTTATTTTTCGCACTTGTGAAATGAAGCAACTATTGGCATCAATTTTCTCCAAGTCTATGTGTCGTTTAGGCCTATCTCAGGCGCAATGAGGTCCCCAAATTAGGATACGAATTATTGCATGACTCTTGTGGAAAATGTTTAAATATTGCTAACACTCTTTTATTTCACCTTATTGACTTGGTTACCTTTTATTTTTATTCCTTTATTTATTCCCATTCCCAAAGGTTGGTTCGTGCATATTGGCATCATCAGCATACCACACTAGATCTAGAGGTCCTCCACCTCCTCCTCCACCTAGCGAACCGAAAAACAAAGGCAAGGGCAAAGGGAATGTTACACCCCATGTTTTCGTACATTAAAGTTTTGTCGTAAGTTAATCGACGTAAGTTCGGGAATGAGATTATTTTGGGATTATAAGTAGTATGCTATTTCAAACAAGTGATGAGTAAATTTGTGAAGGTGAGAGGGTAAGCAAATAAAAAAAAATGAATTTCGTCAAAGTTTGTTATTGTGGGATAGAATACGACCGCAGCTAAAATACCCGGTATTTATGGACTAGTGACATACAAGGTACGACATGACCATGATAGTAAGGTGCATAAAGTTTGGTAAAAGTGAGTAGTATTTTAAGTAATTTGAGATAATTCTTAATTATGTGGGTAATTGGTTAATTATTGGGTGATGGAATATTACCCAATTAATTAAGGAATTATTTGGATAAAGATAAAAAACCCCAACATGGCAGCACCCCCATCCCATTTGAGTGACTCATTAAGTCTGGCATAAATGTCACATTTTGAAAATTAAGGTGGCTTAGTCATCCACCAAGCGGGGCCCACACCACTATGATAAGAAATCTTTCTAATTCATTTTAGAAAGATATCATACAAAGAAAGGTATGATTCTGGCAACGTAAATTGCTTCAACAAAAACTCAAACGAGATTTCTTAATATCATAGCAATGGGATTTTGCAATTCTAAGGAAGTCGATATAATCTTTTTCAAGAATATCATACAGATTTTTTACTACTTCAATCTTGCCTTTGTTGTGATTGTCGTGTGTTAGAGGGATTGTCAAGAGAACTGGCTCACGTATGTTAAGGCTATCCCTTCTTTCCTTTTGGCATGATCCATACGATATAAACGAAACAAGCAAATGCACAACTTCCATAAATGACTCTATTTGTGGAAATGCTAGAGATGCTTATATTCTTGATTTCCCATAAGTCTTATTATTCTATCGTCTGCTCATGGGTCTCAGAAAATACGTCAGTTGATAAAGTTTATTTCATGATATTAATCAAAGGCATAATGGTCTTATGATACTCCAAAAGATTTTATTGACGTACTTCTCATGCATTGCATTCATATATGCATGTACATTGACCCATGANTTGCATTCATATATATATATATATATATATATATATATATATATATATATATATATATATATATATATATATATATATATATATATATATATATATATATGGGATATGGGAAAAGGTTACGACGTTATATACGCACCACCACCTGATCAGCTGGTATACGTTGATAATTTGCCCACAGTGGCCGAAATGATATGATGGGATGCCTTCAGAGGCTTGATGATATTATGAACGCATGTACCCATGCATGGTATGAACTTTATACACATATTCATGACATTATAATATTAAATGATTCACAAAGCTATTCAGATATACATGTTGAGTCTTTTACTCTATGTTTCTCTCATGTCTATTGTTTACTGATTTTTATTCCTTACATACTCGGTACATTATTTGTACTAACATCCTTTTTGCCTGCGGACGCTGCGTTTCATGCCCGCAGGTCCCAATAGATAGGTTGAGAGTCCTCCAAATAGGCGATCAACTCGGCAGAAGATGTTGGTGCGCTCCATTTGCTCCGGAGTTACTTATTTGGTCAATATGATTTAGACATGTATTGATTGGTATGTCAAGGGCCTTATTCCGGCCTTATGACGTTTATGTACTCTTAGAGGCTTGTAGACATATGTCATGTATATGAAAGATTGTATGGCCTTGTCAGCCTATGTTCAGTGTACAAGTGATTATTTTGGCCTTATAGGCTCGTACGTCATATGTATAAGTGAGTATATCGCGTTGGGTCGTTTTATGTCGAGTGTTCCCTCATGTTTTATTCTTGTTACCTCATACGGCCCTCCTGGCCCATTTACCCATGTTGATGTAATGAGAAATATACGTTACATGGGTACTCGATTGAGTAAGGCACCGGGTGCCCGTCGCGGCCCATCGGTTTGGGTCGTGATAGGGAATATGGAAGATTTAAGTGGTATCCGGTAAGATAATGCTACTATGGTGGAAAATGTTGAAACTTCAGATGGTAGAAGCATCCCATGGCAGAATGAGTTGGTCTTACGTTTGGAGCAGAAAATCCTGGAACTACAGGGTGAGCTTCAACAAATCCGAAATCTGGCAAACCTTTCCCCTACTCTCAATGTTCCCGATATCAACCAGCAAAACTCAACTAACCAAAACCAAACACCGCCACAAAACACACAAAACCAGAATCCACCACCCATAGCTCCGAATCCTCCCCGACCACACCACTATCATAATCCCACACCTACCTAGAACCTTAACCCGCCACCAGTGCAAACCCCTCAACAACATCACCATCACCCAATAAAATACCCGCAAACCACTACTTATCACACTCCCCAAAATGCACCACAACCAACTCTCGATCCCCAAAGCTCAACCAAGGATTACCCATATACCCATGTTCCAGGAACTCATCAAAGCAATCCAATATATGTGGAAACCTTATCCATGTTACACCCCATATTTTCGTACGTAAGGGTACGTCGTAAGTTAATTGATGTAAGCTCATAAATTAAATCATCTTTGAAAAGTTTAAAAGTTAGTTAATCATGTTAACGTAGAGGTTACAAATAGTTAAGATCATGAATACCAAGTACCAAGAGGGTTTGAAGGCTTAGAAGCTAAACGAATTGAAGAAAATAAGTTTAGTCGAAAGTCGACAAGTTGGAATGTTATAACATGTGCTTTTGGAGTGAGAATAGGGTGATTAACATTATAAGGAGATTATGTTATGAGTTATTTTAGTCGTATGATAGTCGTGTGTTATGTTTTGAAGTCAAGCGAGTTGTGGAACAAAAGTTGGAAAAGGTCATCACAAGTTACATTCATAAATATGTTGAAACTTAGGTAAAATGTAGCTTAGATTTTCTCCCAGTATACTTGGAATTTTGTGATGATCTACCTAACAAATGGAAGATCTATAAGTCTAGTTTCTAACGCATCTAAAAGTTTGTCAATATGACATAGGAGTAGAGAGATATTCGCATTTCCACGAGACTGCACAAGCAGCTCCCATGGGACCCACAAAGTCGGTGTAAAACTCCAGCTTGTATTTAAGTTCATTCTAAATCGTTTTCACTCTTTTTTCTCGTCCTAAACAGTTCCAAAATCCTCCTAATTTCTCTCCAAGGGTTCCTCCATGATTCTACGGTGAAAACCTATGATAAAAACATGAATCCAACGCTAGAAACCTCGTGGTGCTTGCTCAATCGTAGTTCTTCGTCTTGTGATTGTTTTGGAGGGTTCTTCAAAGTGAAGTAACCTCAGGTTTCGTGTTGTTCTTGTTGATTAAGATAATAAGCAGTCCCTCCTTCATATATATTAGATTTTCAAGGCGAACTACAAGTGTTTACGCACCAACTTGAACACCAAAAGTTGATTCAAGAAGAGAATACAACACCTATAGTGTTGTGGTGACATCCCTTTTGCCTTATATTGGGAGAAAATCTAAGCTACATTTTACCTAAGTTTCAACACATTTATGAATGTAACTTGTGATGACCTTTTCCAACTTTTGTTCCACAACTCGCTTGACTTCAAAACATAACACACGACTATCATACGACTAAAATAACTCATAACATAATCTCCTTATAATGTTAAGCACCCTATTCTCACTCCAAAAGCACATGTTATAACATTCCAACTTGTCGACTTCCGACTAAACTTATTTTCTTCAATTCGTTTAGCTTCTAAGCCTTCAAACCCTCTTGGTACTTGGTATTCATGATCTTAACTATTTGTAACCTCCACGTTAACATGATTAACTAACTTTGTAAACTTTTCAAAGATGATTTAATTTATGAGCTTACATCAATTGACTTACGACGTACCCTTACGTACGAAAACATGGGGTGTAACATGGATAAGGTTTCCACATATATTAGATTGGATGAGTTCCTGGAACATGGGTATATGGGTAATCGTTGGTTGAGCTTTGGGGATCGAGAGTAGGTTGTGGTGCATTTTGGGGAGTGTGATAAGTAGTGGTTTGGGGGTATTTTGTTGGGTGATGGTGATGTTGTTGAGGGGTTTGCACTGGTGGTGGGTTAAGGTTCTGGGTAGGTGTGGGATTATGATAGTGGTGTGGTGGGGGAGGATTCGGAGCTATGGGTGGTGGATTCTGGTTTTGTGTGTTTTGTAGCGGTGTTTGGTTTTGGGTAGTTGAGTTTTGCTGGTTGATGTCGGGAACATTGAGAGTAAGGGAAAGGTTTGCCAGATTTCGGATTTGTTCAAGCTTACCCTGTAGTTCCAGGATTTTTTGCTCCAAACGTAAGACCAACTTCTTCCCTGCGGTGCTTCTACCATCTGAAGTTTCAATATTTTCCACCATAGTAGCATTATCTTTCTGGATACCACTTAAATCATCCATCTTCCCTATCACGACACAAACCGATGGGCCGCGACGGGCACCCGGTGCCTTACTCAACCGAGTACCCACGTAACGTATATTTCTCATTACATCAATATGGGTAAATGGGCCAGGAGGGCCGTATGAGGTAACAAGAATAAAACATGAGGGAACACTCGACATAAAACGACCCAACCTGATATACTCACTTATACATATGAAGTACGAGCCTATAAGGCCAAAATAATCACTTGTACACTAAACATAGGCTGACAAGGCCATACAATTTTTCATATACATGACATATATCTACAAGCCTCTAAGAGTACATAAATGTCATAAGACCGGAACTGGGCCCCGACATACCAATCAATACATGTCTAAATCATACTGACCAAATAAGTAACTCCGGAGCAAATGGAGCGCACCAACATCTTTAGCTGAGCTGATAGCCCATTTGGAGGACTCTCAACCTATCTATCGGGACCTGCGGGCATGAAACGCAGCGTCCCCAGGAAAAAAGGATGTTAGTACAAATAATGTACCGAGTATGTAAGGAATAAAAATCAGTAAACAATAGACATGAGAGAAACATGAAGTAAAAGACTCAACATGTATATCTGAATAGCTTTGTGAATCATTTAATATTATAATGTCATGAATTTGCGTATAATGTCCATACCATGCATGGGTACATGCGTTCATAACATCATCAAGCCTCTGAAGGCATCCCATCATATCATTTCGGCCACTGTGGGCAAATAACGTATATCAGCTGATCAGGTGGTGATGCGTATATAACGTCGTAACCTTTTCCCATATCCCATATATATATATATATATATATATATATATATATATATATATATATATATATATATATATATATATATATACTATGAAGATTTTTGAAGGTGGAAAAGGCGTTGAAGGTTTAAACTATGAAGATTTTTGTATTCAGACAGATGTGGAACTGCCGGAGGGTTACAAATCTCCCAGTTCGAACTTTTCGATGGCACTGGTGATCCGAAGGTATACATGAGAACCAACAGGAAAATTTTCATGCGAAGTCTTACAGGAGACGCCTTGTCTTGGTATATTAGTCAAAACCCGAAGAAGTGGGAAAATTGGGTAAGTATGGCATCAGATTTCATGGACAGATTCAGGTTCAACACAGAGAACACTCTAGACATTTTCTATATCCAAAACCTCAAGAAGAAGCCGATAGAAACCATTTGCAAGTATGCTACTCGTTGGAGGTAAGAAGCCGCAAAGGTAAGGCTAGCACTTGAAGAAGAACAAATGAACAAGTTCTTTGTTAGAGCTCAAGATCCGCAATATTATGAAAGGTTGATGGTCATCAAGAATCACAAGTTCTCAGACATCTTCAAGTTGGGAGAGAGGATAGAAGAAGGAATCAAGAGTGATATGGTGACTAATTTTGAGGCGCTGCAAGCCACAAATAAAGCCTTGCAATCAGGAGATATCTCAAAGAAGAAAGAAGTGGGTGCTGTGATGGTAGCCCAGGGCCCTAAGTCTCCCCTTACATACCAAACACCTCCACCCACATATCAACCCTCACCCCCAAAATACCAATAACCTGCCACCACCTACCATACCTAAAACACTCAACCTGCAAATTTTAACCATACCAAAACTACCAAAAGCCACTTCCAAATTTTGACCGCAGAACTCCTAGACAATACACCCCAATTGCTGAACCCATAGCTCAACTGTATGAGAGATTTAAGGCCGCTGGTTACGTCACCCCTATTCCTGCTGTTGTTTGTTGAGAATCCTTCCCAGTGGATCAATCCCAACAAACACATGTGCCTATCATTCAGGCATGAAGGGTCATACCATCAAAGAGTGTTGTACGTTAAAAGACAAAATTCAGATACTGATCGACACTAAGGTTATACAAGCAAAGAAAACTGCATCGAATGACTACAATAACCCTCTCCCAGATCACAAGGGTGAGGGGGCGAACGTGATAGAAACTGATGAGGAATGGGATCTGAAAGGGTCCATCAGACTCATTCGAGAGGGAAACACTCCTAAAACATCTCCGGTCACCCTCATGCCAGTTGTGGTACAAACCCGGGCACCATTTGAGGTCGAGGTAGCTACACCCTTCACTGTAATGTTAGCTCCCACACCTTCTTACAAGTCCGATGCCATCCCATGGGATTATGTTGCCGAAGCGAGAAGAAAGGGGAAAGCCAAGATGAAAGAAACAAGCGTTGCGAAAGGTATGACTAGAACTGGAAGAGTTTACACACCTGAGAATCTTGGAGGAATGAGCAAAGAAGCTGCACCTAAGCCGCCTGTTGTTGAGACTGGCACTGACGATCTTTGGAGGAAGATACAAGCAAAGGAATAATCTGTTGTTGACCACCTGAACAAGACTCCCGCTTAGATATCCATCTTATCACTGTTGCAAAACTCAGACGCACACAAGAATGCCTTGATGAAAGTGTTAAGTGAAGCTTATGTCCCCACCGGCATCACGAATGGAGAAATGGCTAACATGGTCAAACAGGTACTAGAGAGTCACAAAATTACTTTCTTCGAAGATGAGTTACCGCCAGAAGGGTTGAGTCACAACCATACATTTCACATCACAGTGCAATTTGAGGATAAGTTCATTGTCAGGGCCTAATAGATGGAGGTTCGAGCCTGAACATATGCCCACTAGCCACTCTGAAAAGATTAGGTAAAGACCTGCACGAGATACAGATGGGAAGCATGAATGTCAAGGAATTCGATGGATCTCAGAGAGCCACCATCGGGGAAATCAACCTTGATCTAAAGATTGGTCCGACTTGGTTTGATGTTGAGTTCCAAGTGCTAGATATATGCTATTTACCACCTATTATTGGGACGACCATGGATACATGCAGCTGGGGCAGTGGCTTCTACTCTGCACAAGACTGTGAAGTTCGAACGGAATCATCAGGAGGTGATCATTCATGGAGACGAAAGCAACCCTATCTACACTAACCAGACCATTCTAGTCATCAAAAACAGGAGGAAGTTGGGCGAAGAAACATATCACCGCATTGAGTGGGTCAACGCAATTGAAAAGGATCAATGGTGGAGCAACAAGATAGAAAGCACATTGTTGTGGACGGGATACGAACTAGGCAGGGTCTTGGTAAAAAGCTTCAGGAGATCACTAAACCCATACAACTACAGTATCATGGCACGGACTTTAGACTTGAGTATGAATATACCGTACAAGACCATCAGGATTGGATATCGCCATGGCGCGCCCATTATTATCCGCTAGAATAACCCATACCACCTCTGCACCAAACATTCCATCACGCTGACATGATGTGGGGATCCAAGGAAGATGAGATTTTGACAGGTATGAGGAAGCTATTTCTAGACGAGGAAGACATGGACTGTAGTGTAATTGTGGAGGAGGAGGAGGAAGACCTTACCATTCAAACAGTGGGAGAATGAGCTATTCTCAAGAACTGGACCGGTGCACCATCCCGGGCTCGTCGAGTTCCTAGGTAGCCTAGCAAATTAGCATGACTTGTTTTCAAATTGTTTTGAGAATTTAAGACATTTTCAATATTTTATTTTGAAATAATTACTCGAGCCATTGAGTCGTACTTGTTGACATTTTTAATTTTTATTAATGAATTATTGATTTTCGTATTTATTATTATCTTTCTACATTCTTTTCAGCATAATTATTACATATCTTGATGAACCTACGACTGTGACATGTAATGAGACAACGCAACATAAGGATAGTGATTCGGAAGATCTGGAAGATGATGTAATACCAGAGGAAATTGTCAAAGAAGTAGAGAATTTTAAAAACAAACCAAAGTCTAATTTGGAGGAAACTGAGGCCTTTAACTTAGGGGATTCTGAAACAGTCAACGAAGCTCGCATAAGCATTCATCTTTCACCGTCAGAGAAGGAAGATTATATCAAGTTTCTAAAGGAATATGAGGATATTTTCATATGGTCCTACGACGATATGACTGGGTTAAGCACATCCATAGTAGCTCACAAGCTACCTACCAATCCCATGTGTCCACCGGTAAAGCAGAAGCTCAGAAGGTTCAAGCCAGATATGAGTCTGAAGATAAAAGAGGAGGTCACCAAGAAAATCAAAGCCAAGGTTCTTCGAGTGGTCGAATACTCGACCTGGTTAGCTAACATTGTGCTGGTTCTGAAGAAAGATGGGAAAGTTAAAGTATGTGTTGACTACCGAGATCTAAACAGTCAAGTCCTAAGGATGATTTCCCGCTGCCTAACATACAGATACTAAATGACAACTGCGCCAAGCATGAACTGCAGTCCTTTGTGGATTGCTTCGCAGGATATCATCAGATTTGGATGGATGAAGAGGATGCCGAAAAGACCGCCTTTATCACACCAAGAGGAATATTTTGTTACAAAATGATGCCGTTTGGTTTGAAGAATGCTGGGGCCACCTACATGAGGGCCATGATTAATATGTTCCACGAGATTATACACAAGGAAATAGAGGTATACGTGGATGATGTTATCATCAAATCTATAAGGAGTTCAGATCACATAGCGGACCTGTAGAAGCTTTTCGACCGACTTCGAAAATACAATTTGAAGCTGAACCCCGCAAAATGCACCTTCGGATTCTTTGCTAGAAAGTTGCTAGGTTTCATCGTCAGCCGCCGGGGTATTGAGCTAGACCCATCGAAAATCAAAGTTATCCAAGACTTGCCACCCCCGAAGAATAAGAAGGATGTGATGAGTTTTCTAGGGCACCTCAACTATATCAATCGCTTTATAGCACAATCAACGGTGATATGTGAGTCGATCTTCAAGATGCTGAGGAAAGATGCTGCAACAAGTTGGACTGAAGAATGCCAGAAAGCTTTCGATAAATCAAGCAGTATTTATCTAAACCGCCCGTGTTGGTCCCGTTAGAACCTCGAAGACCTCTGCTGCTTTATCTAGCCGTGTTAGATGGAGCCTTTGTCTGCTTTCTAGGGCAACATGACAAAACTAGGAAGAAAGAGCAGACGACAAATTATCTGAGCAAGAAGTTCACACCTTATGATGCCCGGTGTTGTCTGTTGGAACGCACCTGCAGTGCTTTGATATGGATAGCCCAGAAGCTGAGACATTATTTCTGTGCATACACTACATATCTCATATCAAGGATGGATCCAACAAATTACATCTTCCAGAAACCCATGCCTACGGGTAAATTCGCAAAATGGCAGATATTGTTGAGTGAGTTCGACATCATCTATGTGACTCAGAAGGCAGTCAAGGGGCAAGCATTGGCTGATCACTTAGCGGAGAATCCCATTGACAGAGAATACGAATCACTGAAGACATATTTTCCTGACAAGGAAGTATCGTTTGTAGGTGAAGATATTACCAAAGAATACGATGGTTGGAGGATGTTCTTTGACAGAGTAGAAAACTTCAAAAGAGTGGGTATTCGAGCTATTTTTGTATCAAAGACCGGTAAATATTATCCGATATTCGCAAAACTCAAGTTCCCGTGCACCAACAATCTGGCATAATATGAGGCCTGCATCTTGAGACTCATATTGGCAATCGACATAAACGTTCAGGAGTTGCTGGTAATCGGAGATTCTGATCTATTGGTACACCATGTACTAGGGGATTAGGCTACTAAGAACACTAAAATATTGCCATATTTACATTGTGTACAAGAGTTGATCAAGAGGTTCACAAGGACAAAAATTCAAACATGTTCCAAGGATCCAGAATGAGTTTGCAGATGCACTAGCTACCTTGTCTTCCATGATACAACATCCAGAATAAGTTCACAGATGCACTATCCCAATAGGAATTCATAAGCATCCAGCTTATTATGCTCATGTTGAAGAAGAGTTCGACGGAAATCCATGGTTCCACGATATCAAAGAATACTTGGAAAAGGGAGAATATCGAGAGAATGCTACACATACGCAGAAGCGCACGCTTCGAAGATTGGCCAATCATTCTTTCAAAGAGGATGAATTTTGTATAAAAGGACTCCTGATTTGGGATTATTGCGATGTGTCATGCGAACGAAGCATCTAGACTGCTCGAAGACATACATGCCGGAACTTGCGGACCTCACATGAACAGTTTCATTTTGGCCAAGAAGATATTAAGAGCAGGTTATTTCTGGATGATTATGGAGACAGATTGCATCAAATATTTTCAAAAATGTCACCAATGCCAGATACATGCTGATATGATACGAGTACTGCCCAACGAACTCAATGCAACGAGTTTACCCTGGCCTTTCTCTGCTTGGGGCATGGATGTCATAGGACCAATTGAACCCGCTACTTCAAACAGACACAAGTTCATCTTGGTGGCTATAGATTACTTCACAAAATGGGTTGAAGCCGCTTCCTATAAGGAAGTGACTAAGAAGTTCGTGGCGGATTTTGTCCGGGATCGTATTTTTTGTCGATTTGGAGTGCCTGAGTCAATCATTACTGACAATGCCGCCAATCTCAATAGTGACATGATGAAAGCTATATGCAAAATATTCAAGAGCATGCATAGGAATTCTACAGCATACAGGCCGTAAATGAATGGAACCTTGGAGGCCGCCAACAAGAACATCAAGAAGATATTGAGGGAAATGGTGGACAACTACAAGAAACGGCATGAAAATCTACCATTTTCTTTTCTTGGATACCGCACCATAGTTCGTACATCAACTGGGGCAACCCCTATATACTGGTCTATGATACCGAAGTCGTTATCCCTGCCGAAGTAGAGATTGCTTCCTTAAGGATCATACAAGAGGCCGAGCTCAGCGAAGCGGAAGGGGTACGAAACCGGTATGTAGAGGTGTTCAAAACCGAACCGAAACCGAAAATCGAACCAAAACCGAAGCTAAATGTCTTATTGGTATCGGGTTAACGCTTTAACGGGCGGGGAATGGATTTAAACTTTCTTATTAACGGCTTATCAGTTTGGGGGCGGATTATTCAATTTTCTTAACGGATAATCCGTTAACCCGTTAAGAATATATATATATATATATATATATACATACAAAATTTATTTTTATCCATATATATATNTATATATATATATATTAAATAATCAAAAACCCTTCTTCCACTTCTAGTACTCTATCTCTATTCTCTATTACTAATTTACTATTAGACATTTAGAAACCCTAACGCCTAAATTCACTTGTTTCTATCTACGGCCACAAAACATGCTTGGGGTCTTACATTTTTGATGTTCCACGTTATGTAAGCTGGATATAACTCCTTATCGCCTTGTGTTTCCGTGATATTGTCTCTTTACAGGTTGAAGTTGATGAGGATCCAGCAGAAGCCAAGAAGGAAGGACAAGATGCGACAACTGAGGTAGCTAGGAGTAATACATATTCTGGGGGTAGCTTTGTTGATTCTACTGTTGTCTTTTTCCATTTCTGATGAAATTTCCAACTCTCTACAACAGAAAAAGAAGAAGACCAAAAAAATTGTGGAGAAATATTGGGACTGGGAGCTTACAAATGAGACTCAACCAATATGGGTTAGTCTCCAGATTACTATCTCCTGCTGCTATGCTTCAAAAGTTTGTTCTTACTGATATAATGAGTTACTGTCTTTCCTTTCCAGCTTCAAAATCCTAAGGAAGTAGGTCTGCTCTGAACTCAAAGAGCGTCATGTGCAATATAGATTGAATTAGGCCGATAAACCGCCCGATAATCGCCCGATAAGAGCTAAACAGATACCAATCCGCACGATATCTTATCGGGTGGCTAGCGGATTAATACATTTAAAAGTCGATAATCGATAAGCCAAACCGTTAAGAGTAAATAACCACCCAATCCGCCTGATAAGCAGCCCTACCGATATGAACAACTAGCTCTCATTGATGGTAAAAGAATGAACGCAATGTGACACAGTCAACTCTACCTAAATAGAATGGCAAGAGCTTTCAATAAAAAGGTTAGGTCAAGGCAGTTCCCACCGGGGCAATTGGTGCTGAAACGAATCTTCCCACATCAGGATGAAGAAAAGGGGAAATTCTCACCCAACTGGAAAGGCCCTTACATGGTTCATCGAGTACTGAGAGGAGGAGCACTTATACTTGCATAGATGGATGGAGAGATATGGCAAAAACCTATCAATTCGGACGAAGTCAAGAGATATTATGTTTAAGACTATGTTTGCACTTTCTATATGATGTAACCTGAAGTACGCTTGACCTGATTTTCGTTTAAGAGGGGATGCGTAGGCAGCCCTGTGGGTTCGGTCACATCATAATAAAATCCCTATTCTCCCTCTATGGTCATAAATTAGGGCAAGATCTAGAATTTGCCCGATCTCATCGTATTTACGATCACCAAGGAATGTATCGCCAAAAGTACGCATTTGAAATAGGACAGAATTTTGAGGAGGATTCTCAAAGTTTCGAGTTAAGGAGGTTGCAATGTCTCAAAATGTGTCACAGTCTCCGATTCGAACATTACTTGTTTTATGCATCATCACATATTTTGAACAAAATGCATTGTTATATAAACGACTTATCACAAATGCATATTTTCCGAAAATTTCATTTTTTGTAGTAGCCAGACGTTACCCAGGGTGACTCAAATAGGACCTCAAGACAGGGGCGAAGGCAGATCAAGGAATCGAGAGCACGAACCAATCTTCCCCCCCAAACTCACGATTTTTTTTGGATGCAGGCACAATGGACATAACAAGAACGTCCGCAAATATACACATACAACAAGATCACTATCTTCACACCGACAGAAGTCACCAAACACAAACGCGCCAAGCTAAGAGTAACTTTTCCCTCTCACATTTAATCGTTGCTATTCCTGCATAGGGCTAAACACTGTCCTCATTCTTTGCATAAGGCTAACCATTGCCTTCCTTTGCACGAGACTAAGCATTGTCTCTATTCTTTGCATGAGGCTAAGCACTGCTTCCATTATTGCATAAGGCTAAGCATCGCCTTTCCTTGCATGAGACTAAGCATTGTCTCCATTCCTTGCATGAGGCTAAGCACTGCCTCCATTATTGCATAAGGCTAAGAATTGCCTTTCCTTGCATGAGAATAAGCACTGTCTCCATTCCTGGCATGAGGCTAAGCACTGCCTCAATTATTGTATAAGGCTAAGCACTACTTTTCCTTGCTTGAGACTAAGCACTGTCTCCATTTCTTACATGAGGCTAAAAACTACCCCCATTATTGCATAAGGCTAAGCACTGCCTTTGTTTGCATGAGACTAAGCACCGTCTCCATTCTCCCTATGAGGCCAAGCACTGCCTCCATACTGCATAAGGCTAAGCACTGCCTCACCATTGCATAAGGCTAAGCACTGCCTTTCCTTGCATGAGATTAAGCATTGTCTCCACTCTTTGCATTAGGCTAAACACTACCCTCATTTCATACAAGACTAAGCCTTGTCTCGTCTCGTTCTTGCATATGACTAAGCATTACCTGTTTCCTATATCAAGCGATTGATATCACCGCATCTTTGCATTTCATGGGCTGAAACATTGCCACATTGTTCGAAGGCACCATAGTCTGAGGGTATCATCCTCATAGCCCGAAGACATCATGCCATGGTTAGAGGATCTGTGGAAATTGCATATCATTATTCAAAGGCGTCATAGTCCAGAGGCACCATCCTCATGGCCGAGGACACCATTCCATGGCCTGTGAATCCCTTATCATACGCTTAATGACCCAGGACATCATAGTCTAAGGACATCATACTCATCATCCAAAGACAACTCTCACGGTCCAAAGGGAATTTGCATCAAGTTTAATTTTTCGCAATAACCCCATATATGTTTGCGTGTATCGTCGTTTAAGTTTTGTAGGTAACTCGGGGGGCAACCTTTCTACGAACAGGAGCAATCCTCGCTCCGGTTTCCGTTCACAACGTTCACATCTTTCAATCATCTCGAACATAACCGATGATCAGTAATTGATTACCCTTTGTCCCGTAACCACTCAAATACTTACCTTATACATCCGTAATGTTCGAATTCGCATTCACACCTCCATCTAAAATTATCCGTTACTCACGACACTATCACATCCAAAAGATCCCTTCTCGAAATACACGACCACTCTGATAACGACTCCATCGGTTTCGTTTGCCATTGAATCCAGAACTACACACGACCTGATTCCCGTAACACTAGGGATATGTAGACAACTCAAGAACCAGGGTTCGACTCCCATTTTTCAAAACGCATCATACCCCACTCATTTCGAACAAAGTTGGTCATCATTTTCTTTATCCAACAACTCTTTTCATCATTCCGGGTAAAGAGGGGCAGCTGTTGATACCCAATTTTTCCCTCACATTTTATAAATATCATGTATACTTTAAAAATATCACTTTTTGCATTATTACCTAATTTTCAGGGGTCATATAAATATTTTCTATAATTTTCTAAAGTTTTGTAAAGCTTTAAAATTTATTTTCTTGCATTTAAATTATTTGAATATGTATTAATTACCCCCATCAAATTATTTTGTAATGACCTAATCACACAAATGTATTATTTGCATCCACATATATGTTTCATAATATTTTACTTCATGGCATATAATTATATTTGTATTTTAAAGCTATTTTACACAATTTTGCAACAATAGTCTATATTCTATACATAATTGTATTTATTATATTATTTATACTAAAATAGCATTTTATATTTTTTTAATGTTAAGCTATTATTTCAAGCATTTTACTGCATGAATAATATTTTTATTATTTATTTGTCATTTTTTTATAATTTATTTTTAATAAATTTTGTGTATTTAATTTGTAGCCCAATTTTGAGCTAATTTCGGACACAATTCACCACCCCACACCCTAAACTCCAGACCAATAATCCCTAGCCCAATACCGACGACCCACTATCCCATGCCCGTTCACTAACCTGATCCGCCTCTCATTAAATCCTGGCCGTTAATTTCCCAAGATCAACGGTGCACATGTCATTTACCTCTTCTAATTAACCTCACCCCAAACCCTAGCCTCATTTCACCCGGTCAGCCTCCTCTATATGCTCTCAAACCCTCCCCTCACTTCACAAACTCTAGTCGCCTCGCCAAATCTTCACCGAATCCGACCAAATCATGGATTCCTTCTGTGATTCTCTTACCTTTTACACGTTACCTCATTGTTACTTACAAAATTATGGTGTTACTTAGTATTTGCCTCACTTTTGGCAAATACCAGTCTTCGAATCAAGGGAAATCGGCTTCACTCTTCGAGATTTGGATGATATGTCATCTATATGCATCATAGCAAGGTCATATGGGTTCGATTCACCAAGATCTTCAATCAATTTTTGATTCCGGTCAAAGTAGGGTTTGCTTGATTTTTTCCTAATTTGGTTCTTAAACGATTCTACATGATCTTCCTTCCTTATTTAATGTTTGATTTATTGTGTTTCCTTGTTTAGATGTTTGATTTCAACTACTATATAAACCCTTCCCCAAATCACCTAGGACAAACCGGAAGAATGATTCTCTCTTCCCCTCACTCACTCGATACTATTCTGAATCTATTGTTCTTGGCCGGTTGAAAGTCAAGGCTACCGGAATTCGCATTCTCAACCTCCTTAGTGTGAGCACTGCTCAGGACTCATCAGAAGTCCTTATGAACTCTGACATAGTGGGATTGGGGTCTTGTTGTCCTCTATTGCTACTGATTTTCGAAGTATTGCTGAAATGAGCTATTCTCCTTTACTTATTCGTTAGTTCTACTGGTTAGTATCTTATACTCTCGTAATTTTATTAATTTCTGATTTTATGCTTTTTCTATGGGTGTTTAACATCATGCTATCTCAAACCTGCTCTAATTCTGACTTTTTCTAAGTGATACATGATGTTTACTTGGCTTGCAACTAAACCTAATTAATGCTTATCGAATGTTGTTTGAATTTCTGGGAAGATATGTGTGTCTAGAAGTGTTTTCTTCTTATTGAATCCCTTATACATCACCTGTTGTCTTGATGTAACCATGGGATGACCTTATATGAATACGTAGCCTAGTATACTTTTCCTTGACCTTATTAGCCTCAATGCTTGCCTATTGTAGATAACCAATCTGTTTGAATGCTTGTCTCTACGTTTAAGCCTAGTTGACTATTCAAGACTAGTGTTTATCTTGAACCATGACTGGGAATCTCTTAGGAGATAAATTCATGCTTAGAACCTATTGAAATATGCCTATGCCAAATCTTTTATGTATCCTTGTTATTCCCTGAGACCAACCTATGATCATATGAACTCTGTATGCTAATGTTGTTGCAATGCCAAGGCAGATTTATCCTTTGATTTGATGTTTTGTGATAGGGTGAATGTTAATCCCAGTTTTATTTACTCTTCTTTACACAATGCTTGCTTACTTTACTTACCTGAAAGTCAGCCTCTTCTCATCTGAATGCTCACTTATTGAGAAACTGAGTTGCTTGTCTGTCCTATATGTTAAGCTTTGCAAATTAGCTATTCTCATTAGGCTCTTATGCTAAAGTTTCCATGTTAAGTCTATATCTCCATGGTTTTTCCCATGACACTATTAGATTTCCATGTTCAAATCCCTGCTTACAGCTCCTTAGGATGGTTTTGGACTAGTCTTTGTTCTGGAACTTTGTTTGAAATACCCCTGTTGCTCTTAAACTTTGTTTCTAGAATTACAACCATAGACTTGCCTCATATGTGCTTTATGTGCCTTTCCATTTAGTATGATCCGGTCTATATGTTTTGGTTAGAGTTGTTGTTAGTCATAGTTTTAAGAATTAAGTCTTTAAGCTTCAAAGTTATTCTATGTGTAGTATGTCATATGTATGGCTAAGTTTGGCATCCATTTGGGTAAGTAAGTTATTCGTTGGGCCTGGTGTTGGTCCATATGTGTTTTTGGACCTGTGCTTTTGATTTAGGAGTATTGTACTATCCTGGTGAGCTTGTGGTTTGGGCATGCTGTTTGTCTGGGGACTAATGCTATTGAAGGCCTGGGGATACCCCTGGTTTACTTTGATATTGGGCCTATAATTGTATTTGTTTCAGCCGGTATTTGGTCATCTTTAAGTATGTATTATTTCATTCTGGGGCTGTAATGATTTTGTAAACAAACAATTTGGAGTTAGTGAAATTGGGGGAAGGGGTGTTCTCTATTCTGACATAAAAGTGTAAAAAACATGCTTATAGGGTCTACGTGCTTTATTTTCTATTTTGTTTAACTTGCTCTATTTCCGCACACTAATAGAAATCATGTCTATAGGAATCGCACACACTTCACCTAACTTGTCTAATCCTCGTACACTATCTCAAGCATGTTAGTAACCGCTATACTTGATTTTATGTCTACTACTGTGCGCTCTTAAACAACATGCCTATAAGAATCAAACGCCTTGATTAATTATTGGACTACATGCCTATAGGATATGATAATACATGTCTTCACTAAATGGTCATCTAAATATCATGACTATAGGATTTTAATAAACTACTTCCTTTGTTTTCATTACACTGCCCCGCCTAGATGACATGCCTATAGGGATAGAGTATTATAAAATCAAGTTCAATTGTCAATCATGCCTATATGATATTATCACCTGTATATAAAACATGTCTATAAATCAAATGTTGTTAACTCTAAGCCTTCGAACAGTCTTACTGCCTCATTGCGTGAACAATTTAGAGATCATGCATATAGGGGTTTTAACCCCTTCAATCGCGAGTTCATTAGTCTAACGTTGCAGCACTGCTTATACGATACTGGAAATTAGAATCGCATAGAAACCATGTATATAGGATTTAACAACTCTAATGCATCTTAATTCTAAAACTATATATTGCCTATTCTTCCCGCGTGCATTTGTTGTTTATGTGTTCATTTGCTGTTTATGTTTTAAGAATAAAGTGTTTAAGCTTCAAATCTGTTGTATGTGTAGTTTGTCACATGTATGGCTAAGTTTGGCATCTATTTGGGTAAGTAAGTTATTCGTTGGTCCTGGTGTTGGTCCATATGTGTTGTTGGACCTATGCATTAGATTCAGGAGTATTGTACTGTCCTGGTGAGCCTGTGGTTTGGGCCTGCTATTTGTCTGAGGACTAATGCTACTGAAGGCCTGGGGATACCCCTGATTCACTTTGATATTGGGCCTACAAATTACTTTAGAGGCCTGTATTTGTTTCAGCATGTATTTGGTCATCTTTAAGTATGTATTATTTTATTCTGGGCCTGTAATGATTTTGTAATCAAACAATTGGGAGTTAGTGAAATTGGGGAAAGGGGTGTGCTCTATTCTGCCATAAAAGTGTAGAAAACATGCATTTAGGGTCTACGTGCTTTATTTGCTATTTTGTTTAACTTGCTCTATTTCCGCACACTAATAGAAATCATGTCTATAGGAATCGCACACACTTCACCTAACTTGTCTAATACTCATACACTATCTCAAGCATGTTAGTAATCGCTATGCTTGATTTTATGTCTACTACTGTGCGCTCTTAAAAAGCATGCCTATACGAATCCAACGCCTTGATTAATTATTAGACAACATGCCTATAGGATATGATAATACATGTCTTCACTAAATGGTCGTCTAAATATCATGACTATAGGATTTTAATAAACTACTTCTATTGTTTTCATTACACTGCCCCGCCTAGATGACATGCCTATAGGGATAGAGTATTATAAAATCAAGTTCAATTGTCGATCATGCCTATATGATATTATCACCCGTATAGAAAACATGTCTATAAATAAAATGTTGTTAACTCTAAGCTTCAAACAGTCTTATTGCCGTGAACAATTTAGAGATCATGCCTATAGGGGTTTTAACGCTTTCAATCGCGAGTTCATTAGTCTAACGCTGCAACACTGCTTATATGATACTGGAAATTAGAATCGCATAGAAAACATGTCTATAGGATTTAACAACTCTAATGCATCTTAATTCTAAAACTATATAGTGCCTATTCTGCCCGCGTGCATGTGTTGTTTATGTGTAGAGGCTAACTTGGGCCCTTAATTGTCTTTATGTGTAGTCCTATCTATTTTGTATGTCACCTAGTTTTATCATTTTGAGTAACCTAAGTAAAGTCTAGAACCACCTAATAGTAGGTCCAAAGCCTCCTTAACCATAGGCATGAGACGGGTAGTGCACACATAGGATATGGTTTAGAATTGAACTAGAACGCCTTTAAGTAATAACTTGAACATAGTAATTGGTAGTAGGAGATGATAGTCTGTGTACGCTGAATAATATGAGCAAACCCTACCCAAAGGGAGTTTTGAAATATTATTTATGTTGCACAGGGTGATCCTTTAGGCTAAAAAACTTAGGCCCCCTATCCTTTATATGCTTGTTGTTCACACCTAGTCGTAAATCGACGCAATTGTACTCCTTGTGATTTTTTAAGACTTGCATCAATTAGTTACATAGTTAATTCTTATATTACAATAAGAGTCTCCAACTTCTATATCTTTCTTTGCTTATTGGATCACCTAGCTTAATTATCTAATCCACATAGTATGCAATTCTGCGGGGACCTACAGTTGTAGACCTCAAACAGTGCCTAACACCTTCTCGTCGAGGTAATTTGAGCCCTTACCTGATCATTGGTGACGTAGACCAATCAAACAGAGTTACTCGCAAATAGGTGCCCTAACGCACCTTAACAATCGTTAGGTGGCGACTCTTCTCTTTTAATACCCCATTTAAAAGAGGTGTCACACGTCGAAACCCTCTTTCGCGAGAAAATGGGGCGCGACACTCACGACAAAAACCTTGTGCCACAATGTGTATCACAACCACATGACAAAGACCTCGTGCCACAATATTTACCATACTCGTGTCAGTTACCAATAACACGTTCAAGAGAAATTTATCAAGAATCAAACAAAGTAATGCATGATAACAACTTTCTTTTATTTCATTTTGTTGTGTTACCAACAACTCCACAGAATATGAGATAACAACTCTATATAGGTGAATTTACCTTGGCAACCAAATCATCAACTAAATGAAATAGACACAAATAAGCATATTGGAAACAACGTAACAAAACACGTGAAAATTCATGACATACACAAGAAGTCATACCACCACACAAACCTCATCAATAAAACGCCCCATGCCATCACATATCATCCCCACATAGCCCCCTTGTCTCGCCGCTTACACAATAATAAAGTAAAGGTCTGTCTTGTCTCGCCACACGCGCATCAATAATTATCCCATCTTGTCTCGCTGCATGTGCAATATCAATAATAACAATAGCACGACAGAAACCTCATGCAAACACCCAAGTAATCCGCCCAACAAGTCCACATGTGCCATAATAACAACAACACAACATGCCAACAATTGTTGTCAAGACATAAACACACAATCTGCCAACTTAGTGCACAAGGTCAAACCAATAAAGGAAATGCGGATGAGTGTTTAACTTATAAACATGAATTCAACTAACTCAAATTAGCAACAATCTCACAAACGTCCAACTTGACCAATTTAGGGAATTAAAATCCTAAAGCATGATCTCTAGCACAGAACATATATTCAAGTAATTATCCAAAGTGAAAACATGTGGTATAGGGACCTCTTAATCAAAACAAGGCAGCAATAGAAATAACCTCGGGTCAAATACGCTCATAAGACACATATACGTCCGTGTACACACTCATTACCTCATGTATACATCACTTACACATAACACAAATAAGCAATTAAGCCAAATCCTAAGGGGTAATTTTTCACACAAGGTTAAGCAAGATACTTACCTCAAAAGCCCTCAATCAATACTCTAAAAATGCCTGTTCTTTAAAATTCACCTCTGCTCGGCTCATATCTAACAAAAATCGACTTAATATCATCAAACAATGCAAGAGAAACAAACTGCGATTAATAAAGTTAAGATCTTCACACAATTCCTGAAAACTCAACAAAATCTCACCCTAGGTGCTCCCGGTCAAAACCCGAGTCGAAGGGTAGATCTTGATTACCCATATCCCCACGAGTCCAAATACGTGTTTGGCTTTCAAATCCGAGTCCAGTTCGACTTTCAAATCTCAAATTTTTATTTTTCAAAACATGGATTTTTCTTAAAATCTCCTAATTTATATCTTAAATCTCATAAATAATAATGTTATATAATCAAGATTGAGTTAAAATCACTTACCCAATGACTTTGTATGAAAATTACCTCGTAAAATAGCCTCCCACCGAGTCATAGAGCTCAAAAATGTGATAAATGATGCTATGTCCCAAAATTTCAGCTATATGTTTAGCTGCAGATGTCGTAAATATGACCTTGGGTTCGCAAATAATGCAGAACATCCATCGCAAATGTGGAGCCTGCTGATAGAAGTCGCAAATGCGACCCTGAGTTTGCATTTGCGAAGTCAGGCCCCTTCGCAAAAGCGATCTTGTGATCACAAAGCGATCAAGCCTGTCCAGGTCCCCCAATCGCAAAAGCGATAAAAAGTTAATAAATGCGTTAAAAAGATCGCAAATGCAAACCTGGAAGCCCCCAACCAACCTTGAAAATGTGTTCCTAACCTCACAGATGCAAGGTTCGCAAATGCGAAGAGTCTCTCGCATTTGCGAAACCTGCAACACCAGTCTAGCACCAGCAACTACAAAACATGACCAAAACAATCAGAAATGCGTCTGGAACTCACCCGAGCCCCTAGGGCTCCATACGAAACATCCACACAAGTCTAAAAATATCTTACGAACTTGCTCATGCTATCAAAACACCAATATAGCATCCAGAACTATGAATCTGACACCACAACACATGAAAATTACAATGAAACTCAAGAATTGCTAGAAGCACAACCATGCATCGATTCCTATCAAACTAACTCGGAATAACACTGAATTTTGCAGACAAGTTCCAAATGACAAAACGGACCTATTCTAAGTCCCTAAATTAAATTCGAACCCGATAGCCATAAAGTCAACCAATGGTCAAACTTAGGAAAATTCTAAACCTTCAAATTGTCAACTTTCGTCAAAAACTGTCAAATCAACATAGGAACATCCGAATCCAATTCCGGGCATATGCTTAAGTCCAAAATCACCATCCAAACCTAAAAAAATCATCCAAACTCCGATGCGAGATCAAATACACAAAAAATCAAACTTGGTCAACTCTTCCAACTTAAAGCTTCTAAAGTGAGAATCATTCTTCCAAATCAATCGTGAATCGCTCGAAAATCGAAATTGACCATACACACAAGTCATAATACATAATATGAAGCTACTCAACACCTTAAACTATAGAACGGAATGCTAAAGCTCAAAATAACTGGTCGGGTTGTTACACATAAATCTTTACGGAAGAGATAACAATAACTTCAATTAAGGTTAAGAAATTACGGAAGAGATAGCAATAACTTCAATTAAGGTTCAGCAATTACGGAAGAGATAGCATAGCAATAAAAGAGACAACAATTAATTAAGGCACACAAGAGTTTATTTGGCAACAAGGGTAGGACATGAATCAATCAACTTCAAATAAAACACGTAAGGGTGAATCTAGCAAATGAAGGATTTAACATGATAAGACAACTTCATTTTTAATGAACATAAGAACCTAAGAGTCTAAGCCGTTCAAATTTTTATATATAAGCCGTGTACACACTCGTCACCTCGTGTACACATCTTTCACATAGTTCAAATAGTACAAACCAACAAATCCCTACAGGGTAGTTCCCCCACACAATGTTAGGCAAGATACTTACCTCAAAAGACCTTAATCAATTATCAAAATAGCTTTTCCTTTACAATTCATCTCTGCTCGGCACAAATCTAACCAAAATTGACTTAATAACATCAAATAATGCAAGATAAAATAATTCCAATAATTAAAGCTACGATCTTTACACAATTGCTCAAAAGTTAACCCAGGACTCGCCCGGTCAAAACTCGGGTCCAATGGTAGTTTCTGACTACCCATGACCTCACGAGTTCATTTATGTGATTAGTTTCAAAATCTGAGTCCAAATCGATTCTCAAAACTCAAATTCTTATTTTTCAAAAACTTGACAAGGTTTCACAAAT
The DNA here is from genome assembly GCF_001879085.1 of Nicotiana attenuata. Classification (NCBI taxonomy): domain Eukaryota; kingdom Viridiplantae; phylum Streptophyta; class Magnoliopsida; order Solanales; family Solanaceae; genus Nicotiana; species Nicotiana attenuata. The sequence goes on along the minus strand of NC_031991.1, from coordinate 16,157,769 downwards.
TTTCACTTTGATTCACATGATTTTGATGTTAAAACCCAAGATATAATGATGGAATATGATTAGAAATAGATTAGAATCACTTACCCAAAGTTTGTAGATGAAATTCCCTGTTCAAAATTGTCTCCTACCGAGTCGATGGTTCCAAAATATGAAAATGAGACCAAAATCTCGTCCCTCAGCTCTTATGTCCAGTTACAGGTGTCGCAATTGTGACTTGAGATTCGCAAATGCGAACCTCAAAAATGCGAGAAATCCGTCACAAAAGAGAAGATCCCACATCGCTGCTAGAGTGGCAAATACGACATAAAGTTCGCAAAAGTGAGCAATGGACACTCGCAAATGCGACTTGAATGATCACAAATGCGAGACAGCTTGCCCAGCCCCTTCTTCGCAAATGCGAACTCATGGTTTGCAAACCTGAACTTAACAGTCCACAGATTAATATCGCAATTGCGATCCTGTAACGACCCGGCCGGTCGTTTTAGGAATTTACGCCCCGATCCCCCATTAACCGTTTCCCCTAAGTTCATTTCTGCTATTTTGGTATGCCGGAACGTTCGGTGTTAAGTTTTGGAGAGTTTTGGGACACTTAGTCCCTAAATGAGAGCTTAAGTGTTAAAAAATGGTCCGTAGTCGGAACAGTGTGAAGACAACCTCGGAATGGAAATCCGATGGTTCCGTTAGCTTCGTTAGGTGATTTCGGGGTTGGGAGCGTGTTCGGAATGTATTTTGGAAGTCCGTAGCTTATTTAGGCTTGAAATGCCGAAGTTTGAATTTTTGAAACTTCCGGTCCAATAGTGAGTTTTTGATCCGAGGGTCGGATTGGAATTCCGGAAGTTACAGCAGTTCCGTCATATCATTTGGGATGTGTGTGTAAAATTTCAGGTCATTCGGACGAGGCTCGGGTAGGTTTTTGATCGAAAGCGTGTTTTGTTGGAAATTGAAGTTCCTAGGCTTGAATCCTTGATTTAATCGGGTTTCCGGTGTTGTTTTAGGTGTTTTTAAGTTTTGTACAAGTTTGAATAAGGCATTAGGTGGTATTGGTACTTTTGGTTGAGGTCCCGGGGGCATCGGGATGATTTTGGGTGGTTAACGAAAGAAGTTTGGAAGTTAAGAGGTAGTAGTTCTGCTGCTTCTGGTATCTTTTCGCTTCTGCGGCTTGGGAACCGCAGAAGCGGCCTTGGCTTCGTAGAAGCGATTTTTGGTCACCTTCCAGGAAATCGCAGAAGCGGTAGGAATTCCGCAGAAGCGGATCCGCTTCTGTGAGATGGGAACCACAGAAGCGGAAGCTGGGATTTTAAAGGAATCCGCAAAAGCTGCCAGTGTTCCGCAAAAGCGGGGCCGCAGAAGCGGCCACTTGTCCGCAGAAGCGGAAATCCCTGGGCAAAAATAAAAATGTCGAGGGTTTAATTTCATAGCGATTTTGAGTGGGTTTTGAAGCGAAGATCACTGGGTAATGTTTCTTTGGTCCCTTCTTGTTATATTTCATCATTATATAGTTAAATACATCATCGGAATTCGAATTTAGGATAAAAAATTGGATAATTTGGGGTAAAACTTCATTACCTAAACTATTGAGTTTTTAGTGGGCATTTGACCTCCGATTTGGGAGATTTTTATATGGTTAGACTCGTCAGGGTAAGAGGGTTCTAAAAATGTGAAAATTATTCGATTCCGAGACATTGGCCTGAAGGGCATTTTGGTCATTTCACCTAATTTCACACCGTAGCTTTGAATTTAATAGCAAAACCAGGTGTTTGCGATGTTATTTACAATGTGTAATTGAATTGAATAGATTTGGGCCATTTGGAGTCGGATACTCGTGGCAAGAGCGTGGTTTCTAGTTGATATTGAGCCGGTTCGAGGTAAGTGGCTTGTCTAACTTTGTGTGGGGGACCTTTTTTCCTTAGGATATGATCTTGAACATTTGACTGCCCCGTACGTGAGGTGACGAGCGCGTACTTGAGCTAATTGTTGTAAATCCATTTCTACTTGAAGTATTTAAATTGAGATTTCTTGTTTACTTGTTCATTTTAATTGTAAGTCTGTACCTGTGTTAGCTTAGAGACTTATGTTTAGCTGGCTTACTTGCTTATTTGCTTTAACTGTACTATTTGTACTCCGTGAAGCATGTTAGGCTATAATTTACTACTTCGTGTCCTGATTTTTTCCAATGTTCCGAGATTTATGAATCGTTGTTGTTGTGTGTTTAATTTGGGACTACGGGACGGCTTCCCGGGAGATCCCCCTGTACTTGAGATATTCTGGACTGAGGGTGCGGGATACCAAGAGATCCCTGGCACATGTGTTTCTATATATATATATATTGGGATACTAAGAGATCCTCGGTTTACTTATTGAGGATACCAAGAGATCCTCGGGTTACCAAGAGATCCCCGACTTACTTATTGAGGATACTAAGAGATCCCCAGTGTTGATGATGAGGATACCAAGAGATCCTCGGGATATAAAGAGATCCCCCGGCTACTATTCCTTGTTGAGGGCAGTTTTCCGTGTATTGTTACCTTTGCTTTCTATTACTGTTCTTCCTTATTTACCTGGTTTAGATTCTCGCTGTAGACTTTATTTAAACTATTTCTGTTATCTCATTATTTATTATGTTATCTCAGTAGGGCCCTGACCTTCCTCGTCACTACCCAACCGAGGTTAGGCTTGGCACTTACTGAGTACCGCTGTGGTGTACTCATGCCCTTCCTGTGCATGGTTTTCATGTGCAGATCCAGGTACTTCCTCCCAGACGTATCATCCTCGTGGTGGAGAGTCCTAGCTGAGACTTGAGGTATACCTGCTAAGTTTGCAGACCAGGAGTCTCTACTCTATTCCGGCTTTAGCAGATAGATCCTTTTCTTTCCTTTCATGTTGTTTAGACATTCTGGTGTAGAGCAGTTTACTACATTCTATTAGCCTGTGTTTCCCGTGAGTTTCCGGGTTTTGGGATTTAGTTGTAGACTTCCGCATATTTTGAGTTGTATAGGC